>NC_056679.1:153159502-153202002 GCF_018350215.1 Panthera leo
GTTTGCCTGTTTTATTCAATCATACGCCTTTTACCTGGAAGACACAGGTCTTGTGGCATAAAGATGAGTGTGCAGGGAATGATTCAGGCTTTGCGTGTCCAAATTAAATTCTAAAAGCCAGGATATTCATCATTCTGACATCTCTTTGCAGATGCAGAATGTGTATTGAAATATCTCTTGAAATGTGTCTTGTTTACTTAAGGAATACATTTACCAGATCATGTTAATTAGAAATAATACCTGAGTAAGGTCTTTAATAATGTATCTCTTTTTAAATATAAAATGGAGGCACTATTTTTCCCAGTTGCAAGAATGGCTGTTTCTCCTAATTTCCTATACTTTAGATTTTGAGGTGTCCTTCTGACTAAGTTTATGTTTTTCTCAGAGTTTTGAGTTTTCTTGAGAATCCATTATTTTTGGCTGTATGTAATCTAGGTTTGTAGGTATTATGTATTAAAAATGGAGAAGTCGGAAAAAGATATTTGAAATGAGACACTCCATACTATTAAGATTTCTTATAATTGAAAGTATTATAGTATTATTTTTTTTATTTTTTAAAGGTTTATTTATTTTTGAGAGAGAGAGCACAAGCAGGGGAGGGGCAGAGAGAGAGGGGGACAGAAGATCTGAAATGGGCTTTCACTAACAGCAGTGAGCCCAATGCAGGGCTCAGACCCACAAATTGGGAGATAACGACCTGAGCCGAAGTGGGACACTCAACCAACTAAGCCACCCAGAAGCCCCAGTATTATGTTGTAAGAGGTATGTTCTTCATAATACCTCAAAAGCACAGTTTTAGATATTGAGACCATATTTTTAGCAGTCCTCCATTTTGACACTTTTTTGTGAAAGATTTGATGTAAAGAGCAAGAGGATTTTATGACCAATGAGTAAAAATTTCCAGTTAAAGCGGTGCCTGAGTGGCTGAATTGGTTGAGTATCTGACTTCTGCTGTCAGTGCGGAGCCTGCTTTGGATCCTCTGTCCCCCTCTCTCTCTGCCCCTCCCCCACTTGCTCTGTCTCTCTCAAAATAATTACACTTAAAAAAAATTTCCAGGTACATCTCAGAAACCATTTCCCATGGAATTTCAATGTTACAAAATTAGTGAAAGCTTACCTTGGACCTCATTGATCTAAGTAAACTCCAGAATCATAAATTCAATTGTGTAGTAGAACTTCTAAGTGGAAAATTGTCATCATTTTCAAGACAATTAATGGCTCTTGGAGGTATGTATAACTTAGAAATGACAAAACTGTCATTCACTCAAAAAACAAGATTGTAGAAATGACAGAATGAACCCTAGGAATCCTCAAACTTGCGTTTATTTATTTTTTTTAACGTTTATTTATTTTTGAGACAGAGCATGAATGGGGGAGGGGCAGAGAGAGAGGGAAACACAGAATCGAAAGCAGGCTCCAGGCTCCGAGCCATCAGCCCAGAGCCCGACGCAGGGCTCGAACTCACAGACTGCAGGGCTCGAACTCACAGACTGCGAGATCGTGACCTGAGTTGAAGTCAGACACTTAACCGACTGAGCCACCCAGGCGCCCCAAACTTGTGTTTAAATAATGCCTCCTTGGGGCGCCTGGGTGGCTTGGTCGGTTGGGCCTCCGACTTCGGCTCAGGTCATGATCTCACGGTCCGTGGGTTCGAGCCCCGCGTCGGGCTCTGTGCTGACAGCTCGGAGCCTGGAGCCTGTTTCAGATTCTGTGTCTCCCTCTCTCTCTGCTCCTCCCCTGTTCATGCTGTGTCTCTCTCTGTCTCAAAAATAAATAAACGTATAAAAAAAAATTTAAATAATGCCTCCTTGGGGTGCCTGGGTGGCTCAGTTGATTGGGCCACCGACTTCATTCAGCTCAGGTCATGATCTTGCAGCCTGTGAGTCCAAGCCCCGCGTTGGGCTCTGTGCTGACAGCTCAGAGCCTGGAGACTGTTTTGGATACTGTGTCTCCCTCTTTCTCTGCCCTTCCCCCACTTGCACCATGTCTCTCAAAAATAAATAAAAACATTTAAAATTTTTTAAAACAAAACCAAAAAAACAATGCCTTCTTTTATGAGGTCCTCAATAAGACCTTGGTCTCCATAGGCCAATAAGACAGAGCTAGAAAAGTGAATGTGAGTTTCTCAAATTTATTTTGCCATAACCTTTGTTGAAGTTTTCTGAGCACCTCAGGATATGCGTATTCCACAGAACCTACTTTGTGAAGCAGTGGGCTGGATTTAATCGGGTAGCCTGTACTCAAACCAAGCTTCAATTTGGCAAATCAAAAATTTGCTTTTGCCAACATTTAGATACAAAGAGCTAGTATAAAGTGATGATGTAACCCATTCTGAATTTAGAAACGTGTTTATTGAAGTTGTCTGAGTTGTCTTGTCTCTTCTGTCCTCCAGGTGTTTCATCCCAAACATCTATGCGGCTCTCTTCACTGGGGCTCTTGTTCCTTTAACGTGCCTTGTGGTAGTGTTTGTGGTGTTCATCCATGCCTAC
Organism: Panthera leo; assembly: GCF_018350215.1. Taxonomy (NCBI): domain Eukaryota; kingdom Metazoa; phylum Chordata; class Mammalia; order Carnivora; family Felidae; genus Panthera; species Panthera leo. The sequence goes on from NC_056679.1 coordinate 153,161,992, forward strand.
CAGGTGAAGCCACAGTGGAAAGCATATGACGACATCTTCAGAGGAAGAACAAATGCTGCAGGTTTGAAAGGAACCCTTTTCCCTTTTTGTACTTTTGAGATGGGAACTTTTTAACGGTGGGAAAATGTCACTGAATAATGTTTACCAAAAAAAAAAAAAAAAAAAAATGGAGAAAAGTTAGACTCAGCTTCTAGCACCGAAGCCATAGGTTAAGCTATGGCTCTCCAGTTTCACCTGCTTCTTGGCACTTCCTGACATGTCTCTTTCTTTAGGGTGCCATAGGTTTTATCTCTGGTTCCAGTTTTGTCCTTAAGATACTCGTGTTCAAGGGGCTCCTGAGTGACTGTCGGCTAAGTGTCCGACTTCAGCTCAGGTCATGATCTCATGGTTCGTGGGTTTGAGCCCTACATCAAGCTCTGTGCTGACAGCTTAGAGCCTGGAGCCTGCTCCAGATTCTGTGTCTTCCTCTCTCTGCCCCACCCACTTGTGTACTCTCTCCCTCTCAGTCTCAAAAATACATGTATAAATGTAAAAAAAAAAAGTTTAAAAAAAGATACTTATGTTCCAGGAGCATTTGGGTGGCTCAGTCAGTTAAGGGACCAACTCTTGGTTTCAGCTCTGGTCATGATCTCACAGCTTGTGAGATCAACGCCCGCGTTGGGCTCTGTGCTGGCAACATGGAACCTGCTAGGGATTCTCTCTCTCCCACTCTTTCTGTTCCTCCCCTGCTTGTGCTCTCTTTCTCTCTCCCTCTCTCAAAATAAATAAACATTTTTAAATTTTTTTTAAAAAGATACTTATGTTCAAGTCAATGCCTCACAGCCTTGGGAACTGCTTCCCCGGGCTTTCTTCAAGCCAAGCAAGAACAGCCTGTGTTCAACCTGTGAAATCTATTCATTTCTTTCAGCTTCTGAGCCTTCTTCACAGACAGCCCTCCCTAATGCTCATGAGTGCTGTATTTTGCTTGTGGGGTTTTGATTGTGCTGACAGATGTTTAAAAACATATGTGATGGGATAGCTTCGTAACTGGCTACACATGTCTGGTTACTTAAGAGCGCAAGTCTTTCCAGCGCAAGTTGGCTTTCACTGCAGCTCATTTTTTCCCTTTGAATCATACTTAACACAGGTTTTTATGACCTGATTCTTTTTTGTTGTTGTTGTTGTTAGATTAGAGTCTCTTAGGAATTTTCTTAACTAGGAACAGTAACCATACACCTTCATAGAGAAAATTCTCTCTAAATTGGTGTCAGTGATGGGGATATTAGAGAGAATCTTGTGATCTGGGGATGGGGGACCCCTCTTAGGCCAATGAAAAAGTCTCCTCTTTTCTGAATTTTTACAGATCTAAAGCCAAATGAGTAAGAGGAATTCTTCACATTTTAAGTGCTTTCCAAAGTTTAAGCAAGTTACCATATACAAAGTCCCTTGAATAGTATCTAATACATTATTATCAGCTCAACAGAAATTGTCACAGGATGAGAAAAGGAGACCCTCTAATGTATGAAGAGACTTCTAGTTCCTGAAATGGATGAGGGAACACATGAAAAGATTTCCTCATGATATAAAGAGAAGGAACTTCTTGATGTTAGTTTGTGAGGTAGTTTGTAGGGTAGCTGTTTCTAGCCAGCTCTTGTCTCCCCTTTCCCATTTAGCATGCAGTCATTGTGTGGGCTGAAATTTTATATAACATTATGATTAATCTTAACTTTTTAATAGAAGAAGTAATATTCAATGTAGAAATCCTACTTTTTCATGGGGCATAGGATTTATCCAGAAACTGTGCTTTTTTTCAACTTGGGATTCATTTTAGTAAAATTAATATTCTCTTCAGAACAGAAAGTTTGTTTTCTTTTCCCAAATGATAAGATTTGTTTTGTTTTCTATATGATATAAAAGTGCTAGTGTTTGCATGTTTTCAACAGTGATAACATAAGGGCCTAACCTAATGAGTTAATTCTTTTTCATGGCTAACTGCCTTTTGGACATGATCCATCATGGATACAGTAGATAATAATACTCCAATTATCTGAAAAACATAGCCCTCAAGCATTAAACATAATGCTAAAAGCTTCAGCATACTTGTTTCTCAACTAGGGAAACCTCTCGTGCAATGAAATATTAATAGAAGCATTGTTCTGTTGTAGCTTTTCAAATAAAAATACTGTTATAATTCTAATTCCCCTATTCCCATGTCAATTCAGTCTAATAGTCATTATTTCACACTTGGACTCTTACAGTATTTTCCTGACTGGCCACTAGTTGTAGTCTTTTTCTTCCCTATCTCGTCTTCTCAGATGTGTATATTTCAGAACTGTAAAGTAGGTTCCCTGACTCCAGCATTACAGTCACTTGTTGTTCTCTCTCGTTGCCTGAGAGAAGTCCAGTCTCTTTAGCCTACAATACAGGAGTTCCTATAGTCCACGCACCAGGCCATCTTTTCATCCCCAAGTTGCTTAATACTTATCCTGCCTTCTGACCATCCCATGTATTTTCTCCTTCCTAAAATTACCTGATACTGTCATCTTTGGTCATGTAAGGAGACCTCTGCTCTGCACTCTTCATCAATAGCTGACAAAACCCATGTGTGTAGTAAGTAATATGAGAAAATGTGGTTGAGAGAGAGGTGGAAGACATTTATTATCCTCCCATAATCTTCATTAGCTCCCTAAAACTGTCCAAAATAAACCCATCATTTCAGTAAAAATAGTATGCTAGATAAGCACAAGTGAATTCCCCTAGACCCTCCCTTCCAAGAAGGTACTACTAAGTTTGAGGTGCCTGGGTGGCATAATCGGTTAAGCATCTGACTTCCGCTCAGGTCATGATCTCAACAGTTCGTGATTTCATAGTTCACAGTTCGTGACATTGCAGAGCCTTCTTGGGATCCTTTCTCCCCCTCTCTCTCTGCCCCTCCCCCACACACTCTGTCATTCTCTCTCTTTCTCTCTCTCAAAAATGAATAAACTTAAAAAAATTTTTTTCTAAAAGTTCCCAACATGTGACCTCTTCTCCGAAGCCTTTGCAGTTGCCTCTTCACAGAACCACATCAAATAAGAATTGCTCATTTCCCTATCTCTGCCTTTAAAGCTCGTTGTCCCCATAGCCATTATAGCACTTATCTTAGAATGAGATGGTGACTTCTTTTGGTGTGTGTGGTTGATTTCCTTAATAAATGATGAATTCCTGGAGAGCAAGAACCATTTATTATTCATCTCTATCTGTATCAGTACAGTCTTGTAAATTGCTTGTAGATAGCAGGAGCATAGTTAATATTTGTTGACTAAATGAATAAATTAATAATCATAAATGTACCATAAAATCTTTTAGGTATGGATCTTTAAGCTAAATATAGCATTAAAAAGAAGAGGAATCTGTTATATAATCAAAAGTAAAAATTAAAGGATTTACCTCATTGATCTCATTGTAGGTATCCCTTTGAAAGTTATTATCACTGGGACTGTAATTTTTTTCTTGACTTCTGTGATTCCCTAAAATATGCATTCAGCTTTGACTGCTGGTATGATCTTTTATATTTTACTTGCAATGTACTGTACCACCTCCATTTGAATACGTTCCACTTAATTCAAATTCAAAATTTCTAGAAGAAAAAGAAAATGCCTTCTCAACCAAGGAGCATTTGATACTGTTTGAATCTTTTGGCTAAAATTCCTTTGCATTGACCCGAAGAGTGTCCAGTCAGGATGGCACTGTAAATTCATTTATTGCCCTCTGCCCTACTCCATAGAAGCCCTCACCTGGGACGTACAGACAGGATATAACAAGAGAAAATATTTTTTACAGGGACATGTCTTTGGGTCAGAAATAGAACAGGAACACAAAGTAGTAAACTGGGCTGAAGCCATGGACCCAAGGTTTTCTGGGTCCACAAGCCAGTGGATGTGGGAGTATCTCCACTGATGGGGGAGTGAATTAGGAGCTAAAATATTTCACCCAAGGCAGGTAGACTGGAGCAGTAGCACTTGCATGAAACACCTGCCACAGTAGCTTGGGCTTTGGGTTACAGGAATTTGGGAGGCCAAGGAGAAGGCAGACAAAGCATGTGATCTAGTACCTGGCCCAGTTTTCCAGAGTTTACAGACTATATTGCTATCATATCCACATGTCACTATAGGGGCTGGAGGCCCAAGACACAAAACTAGTTCCCCTTGGATAGGAGAGCTGAGTGGAGGCAACCATAAAATCATTAGAAAAACACAGACAGACAAAGAGAGTAAGCAAAGGAACAAATGTTTTCTACTCAAGATTAGCTGAAGTATAAATGTTTCAGACATTGGAAAAAAACCAACAGATAGCCTTTAAAATCAGCAATCAAAAAGATGAATTTAAGCCAGAAAAGAAGTTTACATATAGAATAAACTATAAATAAGTTTGATAAGTAAATTAGGATCCCTGAAAATATAGAGCAGGAATCATCAAACTGTGGCCCTGCTGGCCACTCACTTTTCCCCATTTCATCTATTCTCTAGTAGCTTCATGGAGATCTAATTTACCTGCAAAAGTTCATCTGTTTAAATTTACATTTCAGTGGTCTTTAGTGTATTTATATAGTTGTGTAACTATCACCATAATCTAATTTTAGAACATTTTCATCACCTCAAAAAGAAACCCCGTATCCATTAGCAGGCATTCCTCTTTCTACACTTCCCTGAGCCCTACCTTCTATCTCTAGAAATGTGTCTGTTCTGGACACTTCCTGTAACTGGGTCATAGAAGATGTGGTCTTTTGTGTCTAGCATCCTTCATTAGCATCATGGTTTCAAAGTTCATATATGTTATAGCATGTAGCACCGCTTAGTTTTTTGGTTGTTTTGTTTTGGTTTGGTTTTTTGACAAATAATATGCCAGTGTATAGATACACCACATTTTCATCTTCCATTCATCAGTTGATGGACATTTGGGTTGTTTTCACCTTTGGGCTATTAAGAACACTGCTGTGGACATTCATATACAAGTTTTTATATTAACATAGGTTTTCATTCCTCATGGGTATATACCTAGAAGTAGAACTGCTGGGTCATATGGCAGCTCTGTTTCACATTTTGAAGAACTGCCAAAGTATTTGCCGAAGTGGAGGTGCCTGGGTAGCTCAGTCTCTTAAGCATCCAACTCTTGATTTTGGCTCAGGTCATGATCCCATGGTTCATGGGATCGAGCCCCTCAGGCTCTGCACCGACCCTGTAGAGCCTGCTTGAGCTTCTCTCTCTCTGCGCCCCCCCACCCACACTCACACATGTGCGTATGCATGCGTGCATGTGCCCTCTCTTTCTCTCTCTCTTAAAAAATAAATAAACATTTAAATAAATAAACAATTTTCCAAAATGGCTACAGTGACCTGTTTTTTAAGTAAATTTTGTTTGGAACTGAGCCACACCCATTTGTTTGCATAGATCCTATGCTGCTCTCACAATGCAGAGTTGAGTATATGTTGCTGCAACGGAGACCGTGTGGCCTACAAACCCTAACATATTTAATATCTGACCATTTACAGAAAAAGTTGAACAGCTGACCCCTGATATAAAGAAACATATATCCACTAAAAACATTTAAACATGAAAAACAAAAATAGATATAAACAATATAAAAATAGGCAAATATGAAAATGAAATAATTTCAGAAATCTTGGCAATGAAAAATATGCTCTTTGAAATATTGAAATATCTTGACATTTGAGGTAAACCTAGATGAGTAACAGAGAAGAGGAATGAATTAGCATCTGATGGTAGGATTGAGGAATTCACCGAGGTCATGTGCAAAAAAGAGAAAATATGAAAACTAAGCTAAGAGGTATGAGAACACCTCACAAAAGACAAGAATATAGGGAATGGAGAAAAAGAAGATTTGAAGAGATAATGCTTGAGACTTTTTCAGAATTGAAAAAAATGAACACAATTACACATAAGGTAAACACATTGTAAAAAGCAGGGCGGGGGGAGGTGAGAGAATGCTGAGAAGTCTAGTATATTAGCAAAATATAAAGTACATTTTGAAAGCTCCCATGTCTGTATTTTTGAAAAACTGGAGAATGAGCACCTTTTCTTCGCTCCTCATATTCGGTACTGTTATGAGCAGCACCAGCCCCACACAGGAGTTCAGATGCCACCTTGCAAACACATGCCACTAAGCTCGCTGCAAACCTGAGCTCTAAAAGCAGCACACAAGCTCTTCTCTGCTTCTCTCTGAGAAACCTGCACTTTTTACACCCCATGTACACTAATGCCTGAGGATGAAGGCAGTTCTAATTAGTCTGAAGCATATCCAGCTTGGTTCTGCAATTCCAAGCATCTACAAAAGCAGCCTTTTTTCCCGAAGCACCTCTGATCTGATGGTTTATAGTTTAGGTATATTTTGCCTTGCGTTCTTTAACTGGATGAGCATTTATAGATATATTAGATAGCAGCATGAGAAATGTATTTTCAAGTAGTGAATCAAGAGTTGAAATCACTTTTAACAATGAGTAAGATGCATTATGAGAAGGAAAGGTCAATTTGTAGTTTCCTTACAGCCAAGCTGGGTTTTGTGTTCAAGTAAATGTGATGGCTGTGATTATTTACTTACTGTAGAGTTTTAGGTTTGGTAAACAGATGTGATAAGTTAACTCCAGCATCAGACCTCTTTGACTACCTAAAGAGTTGGCAGCAGTCGGTTTTTTAGGCCTGGAGTCTTCTATATTCTATAGAACTGTTCTCCAAACTAATCACTCTTATGCAGATTAGATGTATCGGACAACTGGAGCAGGTTTAGGTCAATCTACTGCATTTGGTTATGATTACTAAGGATCAGTCCCTTTACACTTTGTGTTCTGAGTGCGTTTTTTGCTCCTGATAGCCCTTTATTTCAGAGTGCAGATAAACTCAAGGAAATCTAAAGGAAAGAGGAACAGAGAAGGAGTTGCCAGTGAATACAATACACTTTGTGCTGTAGTCTCCCAAAAACGGCTACAGTCCATCCCTTCCCTTTCTGAGTGTGGTCTGGGGCAGTGCTTACAGCTTGGCATTTTGTGGCCCTTTTGCTGCCAGACCGCTGTGAACCAAATTTTCGAAGGTCAGTGGCTCCTAATGAGAATCACTGGCCCTCTCCTCCTCCCTTTAGTGGGGTGAGTGTGCAGTGAGAATGAGTCAGGAAAAAGGTATGTTCCCTGAACTAAATTTCAATGTCTGAAACAGCGTTTTAAACAAAGCCTATAATTTTAGGGTTTGGTTTTGATCTCTGGCAGTGATAAGCTTGTCTCTCCTTTTAGGCTCATTAGAATTTACTGGTTCTTTCTGAATCATCATCCAATTCCAATGTAAAGAATGATTCATGGATCAGGGAAGGAAAATTAATTTGAATAAAAAGAGGAAGTAGGTGGTTACAAATCCCTTTCTTATAAAAATCCCACGTATGTTTCAATATGTTACATAAAGGTGGCTTGATCCAGCTACCTGTGGATAGCATAAATCTGATGTGTGTGGCATCTCTGGAACTATAATGACTACTTCTCTACTTGGGAGCATATTTGAGGATGAATGCTTCAATTTTTTTTTTTCTGAAACTCCATTTCCTCATACTTAGGGTGAACAACAGTAGTAAAATAAATAAAGATTCCATTGCAATTATGAAAATCATTGAAAAGTTGTTATAATGAATATAATATATAACAATATATATCATATCAATATATAATAATTAGTTAATATATACTATTCATTACATTAATATATAAATTATTATTAATATATAATTGGTTGTTATTACTATATGATATAATTAATGTATCATCCCATACACCCTAAAGTTGAGTGATTTTCTTTTCTCTCTGGACATTTTGAAAATTCCAAAAGGAGTTTCAAGAAACCCAATGAAATCCAAAGGAAAAAGAAGAAAAGGAAAGAGCTCCTGGTAAATGCAATACACTGTGTATGGTATTCTCCAGAGATGGCCGCCATCAGTTATTTCCCTCCCTTTGCATATGTGCTACTCTTCACATAAAGCAGTAGAGCCTTTCCCCTCCCTTTAAATCTGGACTGGCTTTGGACTTGCTTGGACTAGTATAATATGATGGCAGTGAGGCCGTCCCATAATGGGCCTAGCCTTTAAGAAGACTAGCACTTTCAGCTTCCTTCCTCTTGGAAGTCAGCCACCAGAAGTCCAATTACTCTGAGACCACCATGGCGTTAGGAACCCCAAGCTAGTCTTGCAGAGCAGCCATGTGAATAGACATGCTTGGCAAGTTGTTTCAGGCATCCCGGCTCTGATTCCAGACATGTAAGTGAAGATGCCTTCTTGTAGTTTCCAGCCTGAGGAGACACCACACAGAGCAGAAAAACTGCCCAGCCCAGATTGTAGGACTGTGAGAAATAATGAACTGTTTTAAGCCACTAGATTTTGTAGTGGTTTATCACGGAGGAATCAATAGCTAAAACACTCGGGTTCTGGTATCCTTATTATCCTCACATCAGAATTCTAAGTATGTCACTGTCACTTCAAATTTTATTGCTTGCAGAAACATACATGGTTTATAAATGTGAAAAATATATATATATTTTTTTTTTCCTAAAGCAAAATTAAGGCTTCCACTAAAGCAAAGTAAAAATAGTCTTACCTAGTGACAGTATGTGCTTAAATAAGATCCAGAATGACCAATATAACAGGTTTCACACATCCTTGGCAGTAAGCTGTTTGTCTGCAGTCTACTCCCAGGTCCAGTGCTGAAAAGAAAATAAAAAAACAGTTCCTGGGGACCTAAGGGAAACCCCAGAGCGTCTCACTACACAGGAAACAGCTCTTCCATTTGAGCTAGAAAAAGCTTTGTGAGCACAGTTCATTCTTCCCACATTTGCCAGTAGTGGTAGGGAAAATCCAAAAGATTAAAGAAACATTGTGGATGCTCCTTCTCTGTGTAGTTTATATCTATGACCTCAGTCTTCAAGGATTCAAATTAGAAATCTTTGAATCTGAAAGATGATGTGTAGTCACTGAATGTTTTCTGCAGGCTTTGATAATGCTTTTAAAAAACTAGAACAATAACATCAGGAGTTAGTTTCCTAAGGCTTAGGATATCCGCATAAAAAGTAAGAAATAAAGGGCTCCCTGGGTAGCTCAGTCGGTTAAGCATCTGACACTTGATTTCAGCTCAGGTCGTGATCTCATGGTCATGATTTCATGGTCATGAGATCGAGCCCCACATGGGTCTCCCCACTGGGTGTGGAGCCTGCTTAAAATCCCCTCTGCCTCTTTCTCACCACACAGGCTCTCTCTCTTAGATAGATAGATAGATAGATAGATAGATAGATAGATAGATAGATAGATAGATAGATAAAGATTTAAAAGTAAAAAAATAAAATGATAGAGTTGAGAGCTTAAATTTCTGTTTGAACTCTTGATTTACACATGTAACCAAAGGAGAAAATGGACTGATGATTTGTAGCAGAGCTGGGTCTTTCTAGAAGTCAAGTTTTCTTAATATCTTTATCTCAGTGAACTGCCCTTTACCTAGTCTCCTTGAATACTAGGAGGATAAGGGCAGTTCTCTACTGAGGCTATTTCAGTATCAAACTGTTCAATTTGCATATGTTTTCTAGGTGGAAGAGAGCAGTGAGCAGAGATAAGATAAGGTTGGAAGAACAGTAAGAGCTGACCTACATATAAGTAGCAGGTATGAATTATGCCCTGGTGATCATAATCATCCTCAGCACCAGTGCCAATTAAAGCTCACCATGCTAGACACTGAGCTAAGCATTTTGTATATATTATCTCAATTTTTACAAGAATCCTATGAAGCAGGTATTCTTATTCTTGCAATCAGACAAGGAAATGAGAAGCTTAGAAAACTGTCCAAGTTATAAAGCTCTTAAATTGTGCAGTTGCGATTAGAACTCTCAAGGTCTCCAGAGATGCCGTTACTGCTAATGCTAGCATTTCACCCCTTCCCATTTTGGTATCAAAAGTTTCATTGTAGGGCACCTGGCTGGCTCAGTCAGTGGAGAATGCAACTCTCGATCTCAGGGTTGTAAATTCAAGCCCCACATTGGATGTAGAGATTACCTAAAAATAAAATCTTTAGGAAAAAAAAAGTTTCATTGAGAGGTACCTGTCTGGCTCAATGAGTAGAGCATACGACTCTTGATCTTGGGGTCTGTGCTCAAGCCACACGTTGGGTGCAGAGATTACTTTAAAAAATGTTTCATTGAGGGGCACCTGGGTGGCTCAGTCAGTTAAGCGTCTAACTTCGGCTCAGGTCATGATCTCATGGTTCGTGGTTCAAGCCCTGTGTCGGGCCCTGTGCTGACAGCTCAGAGCCCGGAGCCTGCTTCAGATTGTGTCTCTATCTCTTTCTTCCCTTCCCTCACTGGTGTTCTGTCTCTGTCTCTCTCTCTCTCTCAAAAATAAATATTTAAAAAATGTTTTTAATGTTCCATTGAGAAAAACATGTAAACATTAAATTAAACCTAGAAAACACAAGCCCATAAAATTATTAGACTCCATTCCCCGGAACGACTTTGAAGTGATCTGGTCTGGCAGATTGTTCCTTCAATTTCTAATTTCCAAGAAACACTGCTCCCTTTTTTTTTAATTTTGAGAGAGAGAGAAAGATCATGAGAGCAGAGGAGAGGAGCAGAGGGAGAGAGAGAGAGAATCTTAAATAGACGCTATACTTAGCTCATCGTGGAGCCTGATACAGGGCTTCATCCCGTGATTCTGGGATCATGACCTGAGCCAAAATCAAAAGTCAGACGCTCACCTGACTGAGCCACCCAGGTGCCCCCATATAAAGTCGTTAGTGTACTCTCTGAAACATATTAAGCATTCAATATATGTTGGTATTTTTATTACCATAACAACTCTTTCAATATGTAATTAATATGGAATACAGTTGGATATGTAACTCCTTTGTCCTACATGTTTTTTTAAATGTCTTTCAAATATGCCTCCTTTTTTTTTCTTCATGGTTATGCCTGGTGTATTAGCTCAGGCTGCCATAACAAAATATCATAGACTATGTGGCTTAACCAAGAGAAATTTATTCCTCATGGTTCTAGAGGCTGAAAAGTCCCACAGTCTGGGTGCTGGCCAATTCTGCTCCTAATGAAAGCCCTCTGCCTGGCTTACCATGGCCATCTTTTTGCTGTGTCTTCACATGAAGAAAGAGAGTTAGTTCATCTCCCAAGCACACTAACCCCATCACAAAAGTTCTACCCTCATGACTTAATTACCCCCTCAAAGTCCTCATCTCCAAATACCATTACATTGAGGGTTAGGGCTTCAACATACAACTTTTGGAGGGACATAATTTAGTCCATAGTACCTGGGTTATATCCCTCATCATCTTTTACTTAGACAATTGCAACTGTTTTGAGACTGATATTCTTAATTCTTATCTGTCCCCGTTCTGCACTGAACAATCTAAAAAGTGAAAATTGATCACATCATTTAAATCATCCAATAGCAATTTCTAGACTATAGGATAAAAGGAAAATTCCAGAGGCGCCCAGGTGGCTCATTGGGTTAAACTTTTGACTCGGTTTCGCTCACATCATGGTCTCACAGTTTGTGAGTTCGAGCCCCACATTGGGCTCTGCACTGACAACATGGAGCCTTCCTGGGATTCTTTCTCCCTCTCTCTCTGTCCCTCCCCCTCCCCCAATCATGCTCTCTCTCCCTCTCTCAAAATAAATAAACTTTCAAAATATTTTTTAAAAAAGGGAAAATTCTACTACTTCTCCGCAAAAACTCTTGATTTACTCCAGCCATACTTCACTAGTGCTGTTGCCTAAAAGTGATGTGATTCCTGGTAAATCCGGACTTAACACGACTGAATTCACTGTCACTTGCTGAGTTCATCAGTTTTGGTGACCAAGGAAGGTCACTTGCTGAGTTCATCAGTTTTGGTGATCAAGGAAGAGAGGGAATTGCATCGAAATGAATTTCCCTCTGGATGCACATCATGAACAGGCTGGGTATCGCTGGAAGATATGGTCAGTGTGGTATTCATATGGTCAGTGTCTAAGAATGTCACAGTGGCATTGTTGCTTAGATGCATTGCATACTCTTTGACCTTCAGTGTGGTTGGCATCTCTTACTGACAAACCCATAGCATTGCCATGCCTCAGTTTGACCCAGAGAATCAGTGAAACTTTCCCAATTGTTTATAATTTTTATACATAGGCTAAATGAGTTTCCCATATATTTCCTTGGCAGTTTTTCTCCAAATAAATAAAAAGTTACATTTTAATTTTCCTGGCATACTTCTCTTTTTAAAGGACTTCCCCCTCTCCTCAAATCCTTCTTTATTTATCCTGGAAAAATTACCAATGACGCATTTCTTTCTTCTCCTTTGAAAGCTACATAAAACAGTTATTCATGTTTATTGCTTTGATCTAACAGCACATTCTTTTTTTTTTTTTTAATGGATGACTGAAGTCTTCCATTTAACTGTTGGCTGATGAAAATACAATTTCTTATTTTTTTTTAATGTGTCTCTCTCAAATTTGTATTCAGACAGTTGCCAAAAACATATATAAAACTCTACTAGAGAATATAAAAATCAGTTTTCAAGGCTGTTTGATCTTGGATTATTTATGGCATCGAGAACATTATATTCCCCATTGACCTGCTCTATGAGCCACCTCAGTCAGTGTTAACGTGGTGATCCTGTAATACACCTGAGTCTCTCTAGTCGGCCAAATCCCAAATTCTTAACTGTAAATTCCATTCTTGATTTGCAGCTTTTTCTATGTATTGTTTATTGCCATTCTCATTATTTAGAAAAAGTTCCAATTTATTATTCCATATCTACATAGGTCTTTAAAATACATATGGTTACAAGATCCCACATTAATCAACTGGTATGATATTAAAGAGGAGATCCAGAAATAAAGGAAAATAGGGCTGATAAAATTAGGGAAATACGAAGTAGGGATGGGTAATCTGGGGAATTCAATTGCATTGTAAACTTCTTTTAAAATGTATAGTTGGTGGAGTGCCTGGCTGGCTCAGTTGGTTAAGCATTTGACTTGATTTTGGCTCAGGTCATGATCTCACAGTTTGTGGGATCGAGCCCCATGTTAGGCTGTGCGCTGACAGTGCTGAGCCTGCTTGGGATTCTCTTGCTTCTTCTGTCTTTGCTCCTCCCCCATTCACATTCCACACGCTCTCTCTCTTTCTCTCTCTCTCTCAAAATAAATAAACTTTAAAAAAGAAGGTATAATTGACACAATGTCTGTGATCATAATGCTGTACTTAATAGTTTGCATATTATAAAACCCAGGAAGTTGAAAATGGCATCTTTATAAGTGGTTTCTTTTCAGAAAAGTACCCCATTACCATATCAAAAGAGAAGTTTGGGTTTCATTGGGCCAGAAAGCAGTAATAAACTCGGTCTCATCCTTTCACACAAGTACTTTTTCAGTTACCTTACCATAAAAGATCACTTTCCTTACAACCAGTTACAAGAGGCCACTCCTTCCAATTTACTAGGATGTCAAATATATTTTTGCTCTTATGTAAGGTTACTATGTCCCTGGGTAACACATTTTCCTATGTTTAAATTTTTTTTTTTTTTTTTTTTTTTTTTTTTTACCATTTATTTATTTTTGAGACAGAGAGAGACAGAGCATGAATGGGGGAGGGTCAGAGAGAGAGGGAGACACAGAATCCGAAACAGGCTCCAGGCTCTGAGCTGTCAGCACAGAGCCCGATGTGGGGCTTGAACTCAAGAGATCATGACCTGAGCTGAAGTCGGACGCTTAACCGACTGTGCCACCCAGGCGCCCCCCTATGTTTAAATCTATGCTTTTTGCTTAGCCTTCCTTTTCCTTTTCATGGTGCTGTGGTTGCCATCCCTCATGATAGCCTCCTTTCCTAGTCCACAATCTCCCTTTCCACCTCTGAACACAACTTCTGTCTCTCTCTCCCAGTTCTTTGCTCCTACTTGTTCTTCATTCTCACTGTGACCTCCCTTCCCTCAACCTTGTGATAGGACAGTCCCAAGAATATTTTCACTGGCACTTTTGATTTCCTCACCAATTTGGCTCCCTCCTTGAGCAATTTTGCCCATCACTGGTCCAGTCTATGCCACACACTTGTCTCCTTGTTATTAACCAATTAGTGCTACTCTGCAGTGGAAACGAGTTTATTGTAAGTAACCTTAACTGAGCCACCTCTGCATCTCAAAAATCATTTGGATTATCTTTCATTGATCTTTAAGTAATCTTTGAAACAGATTTCACTGCCTCTAAGTTTTGTGCTTAATATCTTCTACTCTCACTCTCTGCAAGGTATGAACAGAGCGTGATGCTGTCTCACTAACCTGTCCTTATTTTTATCTGATCATTTATCTTTGTTGCCTCCCTTCTTTGCCACTTTCCTCCCATTTTAGGTAACTCATTTTCACCAAAGCTAACCTTCTGGATTGTGTCCTTTATCTGTTTTTCCTTTTCTTAGAACTTGCTTCATTAAATTTTCCACAATCGCCTTACCTCTTAAGTATCTCCCTCTCCTCTGGGTCTCTCCTCTCCGTCTAAAAACATGCATCACTTTTCACTGACTTAAAAGAGCTTAGGGGTGTCTGGGTGGCCCAGTCTGTTATGAAGCATCTAACTCTTGGTTTGGGATCAGGTAATGATGTCACAGTTTGTGAGTTCAAGCCCCACATCAGGCTGTGTGCTGGCAGCATGGAACCTGCTTGGGATTCTCTCTACCCCTCCCCTCAGTTCTGTCTCTTAAATAAATAAATAAATAAATAAATAAATAAATAAATAAATAAGTAATAAATAAATAAATAAAAGAGGTTACCCACAATGCCTTATCACATTACTTCCCTGACTCTCTCCTTCACCAACCAGTTTCTTGAAGAATACTACTGCCTGTACTCCTCACCTTCTGTTCACTGCTAAGCCTTGAGAGTACATTGCTTATTCTCTTTCATTCATCACCTATATAACTTTGGATACCAGGTCTACTGACCTCTCTCCTCTTGTCCTTATCCTTACACTCTTCCACATAAATCAGTACTGATAACCACAACTTAACTGAATATAGTTCATCTCCCTTGGTTTTTATGATACTCTCTTCTTTTTTTCCTGCGAAATCCCAGGCCATGCGTCATTCTTCTTGAGATTCACAACTATGGAGTATAAATGGTTTCTAGGGATTGCTTTTGCCTTTTTCATTATCATAGTGGTAATTTTCAAATCTGTCAGCTTGAGCCCAACTTCTCTTCCCAACTTCTTCCCTGTCTTCTCTCTGAGAATAATATCTTGTCCTCAGGAAGTACAAAAATTGTCATCAGCTTTGTTTTTCTGCCTTCCCCAACTGCTCTGATCTCTATGTTATTCTTTCTTCTTCCTTTTCTTCTTCCTTTTAATCCTTTTCTTATTTTCCTAACTGAAGCCTGTATAATTTCTTTTAACTCCACAGTCATAGACTTTTAGGTCAATAGGTGTCAAATATGACCAATTATCAAAATTAGACTTTCAGAGGGGTGCCTGGGTGGCTCAGTCAGATAAGCGACCAACTTCGGCTCGGGTCACGATCTCACAGCTTGTGAGTTTGAGCCCTGCGTCGAGCTCTGTGCTGACAGCTCATAGCCTGGACTCTGCTTTGGATTCTGTGTCTCCCTCTCTGTCTGCCCTTACCCCCTCACATGCTGTCTCTCTCTCTCTCTCTCTCAAAAATAAATAAACATTTTAAAAAAATAAGTTAAAAAAAATTAGACTTTCAGAGGGACACCTGGCGGGCTTAGTCGGTAGAGCCTGCTACTGTTGAGCCCAGGGTTATGAGTTCAAGCCCCACGTTGGGTGCAGAGCCTAGTTTAAAAAAAAAGTCAGATTTTCAAAAATTATGCTTTAATGAGTCTCCCTGCAGACATACTGAATTAGAATCTTCAGGAAAGTCCTAATATCTGCATAATTTTGAAGTTTCTCATTGGTTTGTGATTTGGGGGTATGACTAGATTCTATTTCGGTAACATTTTTGTGTCCTCTCCTTTGTGGTGGCCTCTCCTCTGCCGTTCCCTTGCCTCAGGCCTTCATTATCTCCCCCTTTGACCACAGCAGTAGTTGCCTAACCGGTGTCCTTGCCTGCAGCAGTCTCTCCGCCAATCTATTTACTTTCCTTTGAGATTAAGCTTTGTTTTGATAAGGCCACACCTCTTTCTCAGAAATTTTAAATGGCTTTCATTTCCTATAAAATAATTCTGTATTGCTAACCTAGCCCTCAAGATGCCTTCACCATGTAGTGCTACAAACATTCTCCTCATTAAGCACCTTCTTTGACCTTTAATTCCAACCGGAAAGACTAATTTACACTAATTTATGCACTTGCCTCTTTCGTCTCTCTTTTGGCTGTTCCCAGCTGAAATAGAGCTCATCTTCAAGGCCCACCTGAAATTCCTTCCCCTTCTCAATACTATCAGTGGGAGTTAACTGCTGCCTTCCCTGGGTTTTTTTGTAACTCGGTCTCTCTCTTCTAATACTTATCCTCTACCTTTTAGTGTAGGGTGTGTGTGTGGGTGTGTGGGTGTGTGGGTGTGTGGGTGTGTGTGTGCTATTTGAAGGAATATGCATATGTAATTCATCCTCTTATCTGTCACATTTTATCTAATATATTTTTGATGCTTGCTAAAACATATTTCTTGAATAACAAGCAATAGCCAAAATGTACATAACGCTGTTCAAAGTGTTATGCATTTCAACCATTTAATTCTCCCTAGATACACAAGACGTTATTTGGCAGATACTAATATGATTGTCACTTTACTGATGAGGAACTTGTGTCCCAGAGCAGTGAAGTGACTTACCAAGGTCACACAACTGGTAAATGGCCTTCAAGTAGTCTGACTCCGGAGTCCTTGCTCCTATAGCTGCAGTTCTGCCTTTTTTGTGAATAAATCCCACCCAGTCAAACTCAGTGCATGCTTTTTTTTAAAAAAAAGTGTAATTTGCCAAGGGCCCATATCCAAAACAGATCTTTTTCTTTTAATGGAATTTGACAGAAGCAAATTGTAAAATTTATTATAAATAACCTTCAGGAAAGTAAATGATGTGATTTATAATTAGGATGCACCAACTTACAGAAAGAAGTAGATATTGGATTGGAGGAAAGGCTGAGGTTGTTGAAGAACAATTTGAAGCCCTATTGCACAGTTCTATAAAGATAGTGTAAATCAGTGTTGTAAATTAACAAGTCATTGAAATGAACAATTTTTGATCCTTACACTCATTTAATTATACAATTTCTAAGAAGTGTGGTGGTTTCCTCTCTCCTGAGAAAGGAGAGGGAAATTCCAGAGTATTTGCAAATAAACACTCATTCTGTGGTTATATTAAAGCTGCTTTATCAACCAGGAAAAAAAATTTGTTTTTTTACAAATGCGTTTCACAAAATTGCACCTGGTTAAAAAAAAAAAAGTAACAAATGGATAGAAACAAACACAAACTGTAGCAGGACCTGTCTAGTAAAGACAGAATCGAATAGTAAAAATGGCTCCTTTTGGGGACTTGGGAAGCACAGTGGCCAAAAAAACTGTATGGCTGCTCTTTCGTTAGTCTTATCTACTAATGCCAAAACCATGGTACCTAGAGTTAAATAAAATTCCAATGCTCTCACTCTTTTTTTGCCCCTAAGGAAGGGAGATTTAATTTTAAAAAATTTTATTTGAGTATATTTGACACACAATGTTACATTAGTTTCAGGTGTAGGACATAGTGATTCAGTTTCTCTACACATTATGCTTTGCTCACCACAAACTTAGCTACTATCTGTCACCATGCAAGTCTATAAGTATCATTGATTACACTCCCTATGCAGTAACTTTTATTCCTATGACTTATTCATCCAGAAACTGAAAGCCTCTACCTCCCACTCCCCTTCTTCCATTTTGCCCATCTTCCTACCCACCTCCCCTCTGGCATCCATCAGTTTGTTCGCAGGTTTAATAGATCTGTATCTGCTTTTTGTTTGTCTGTTTATTCATTTGTTTGGTTGTTTAGATTCCATATGTAAGTTAAATCATACGTCTTTCTCAGTCTGATTTAATTTCACTTAGCATGCTACCCTCTAGGCACATCTGTGTTGTTGTAGATGGCAAGATCTCATCCTTTTTATGGCTGTTTAATATTCCTGTGTGTGTGTGTGTGTGTGTGTGTGTGTGTGTACCTCCCACATCTTCTTTATCCAGTGCTCTTACTCTTAAAAAAAAAAAAATGTGGAAACATAATTTTGAGCCTAGGACAAAATTTGCTACTAATATCAGATACCCATGAATCAGTCTAACCATTAACAATTTGAATTCCCAATGAAAGAGGAGAAAAAGAGAAAAAAGGTTGGAATTAAGATCTCACAGATTTTAAGCTGTCCATATGACATTCCAAATATGTAATACACATATGACAAATATACAAAGAAATTTTAATGGTATATCATCGGGTACAAATCACTTTGGTCACTAATATAGAAACATTATCCGTATTGATGTTACTGTCGTCTTGGACAGCCTCCTTCTCTGTAAATGATACACATGGCATCCAATCTGGATATTGCCTTTCTTTCTTAAACACAATGGTTCCTCTTATTTTCTCTGTAAGGGCTTGGTCCAAGGTTGTTAGTAAGAATAAGCAATAAGATATTAGTTTACTTCCACATGGATAAAATTCCTGGCCACACCTGTGGGTACTGTGCCATTGCTTACATGAACAATGATAAGCCTGTGTATAACACAGATATTATACCACTTTATGGTCTGTTATTATTGTGTATACCTGCAAACAGCTCTGTATGTGGGTTTCGTGTTAGTTTTCTCTACTTACAGATATTATTTAACAACAGAGCGTAAGTAATATCCTCAAAGCTTTTGTGAAATACATTACATCATTTTGAAGATGAGACAATGCCCTAGGGCACCTGGGTGGCTCAATAGGTTAAGCGTCCCTTTTTGACTCAGGTCATGAACTCACTGTTTGTGAGTTGGAGCCCTGTGTCAGGGTTTTTGCTGTCCACACAGAGCCCACTTCAGATCCTCTGCCTCACTCTCTCTCTGCGCCGCCCCCCCACCAGAATAAATAAACACATTAAAAAAAAAAAAAAAGACCAGACAATGCCCTGATAATCTGATAGCCATAGGAAGAAGAGATGCAATTAATCACATTGACAGAGAAGATCCAAAGGATTTAGCTCAAGTAGACTTTTTAGAATAGTGACATGGCAAGCGAAATAAAAATAAAGTAAAATTTTAAATTCGTGTTACAGTTTTGCAATGTGATAGCTAGAGAACCAAATTAAAGGAAATAAGTGTGAGGTCAGCTGGCATTTATCCAGATTGAGGGTCTACCAGAAAACAATTCTGGAACTGACATATTTAACACACTGTAAAAATATTTTCTTGAACACATCTTTAGTATTAATTTTTATGAGACATTGTGTCAGAATTGACTCAAGACTTCAGTGTTGAATGTGAGCCTGTTAACTCTTAATGACTACTGTGTGGTGTCCTATCAAACCATCTGTAAAATATAACTGGTTATTCATGGCCAAATACATAGTAACCTAATTTCCAAAAATTATGAGGCCATATAGTAAGATTCAAAATATAGATGTAAGCAGGTTGAAAGACACATTGTATATTTTCATAGTATTATAGAAGCTAAATGTGTTGGAAATTGCTGTTAGGTGTCTGAGCATGCCTGGGGATGAGTGTTTTGAACTCTTTAATGGCTGAGTAACTGGTAGTGTAGTTAGTAAACTAGGTTAAGCCAGTCTTCAGTTGTTAGTTGGCTGGCTTCGTGTTTGTTCTAGACCTCCTAAAAACTTCTGTCATAATGTCATTGTGTGAAATGTTTATGAAGTGTGTTAAAAATCACTATGTTGGCTGTGAACCCAAGTGATAATTCTCCCCATAGTTCCAAGACATCTTCCTCACAAGAAGAAAACAGACCATTTAACCTTTTCCTTAAGTATCACAGACCTATTTGACACCCCCCCCCCCCCGGAGGATATTATCTGGCAACTTTGAAGTACATGGTTCAAATGGAATTACTCTAATAACAGTTTGTGCAAGGTCCATGTGGGTATGTCTCATCTAACTTGATTATTCTCCTTAGATTCAAAATTATAGTCTGCAAATTGAAAATTATATATAGCTTTTGCAAGGCGAGACCATAATTCTAGGCTTGTACTATTTTTTTTTCATTCCCAATAAATCACACTCAAAGTAGGCCTGACACTGGACTGTCCTTTAGCATCCAGGGCAGCCCTAAGTCAGCTGGTGACAAAGTACCGTTATTTAGGTTCTCGGAGACCTTGAGACTCCTCTGAAAACCTGTTCACATTCCTCCTCTCTGCCTCTGGAAAATACACTCTAGACCAATATTGATTAACTCTCTTCTCTGCCTACAGATCCATTTTTTCACCTGTACAGATCCTTCCAAATTAGGCTTGCTTTCTTCCCCTATCAGTTAAGGGTCCAGGTAAATCCGTGTCCAAAGGTGGTATGTGTAGGCTCCCACTATTAGTTGTGTTTGCTGTACCCATTGTCTAAGATGTCCTGCAGGCTACTTAAATTACCTTCTAGAGTTGAAGTTTATTCTTGTGAATCACAATACCTTCTTGAGACTCATTGCCATCAGTTTTAAGTGGGATTGGGTGGGTTAGACTAGAATAGAAAAGGGAGAGGGAAGAGAATAGAAGACACTGAGAGGTCCATTTTAAATAGGCTGGTAAGGGGGCGCCTGGGTGGCTCATTCGATTAAGTGTCTGACTCTTGATTTTGGCTCAGGTTGTGGTCTCACAGTTGTGAGTTGGAGCCCGCGTCAGGCTCAGGGCTCACAGCACAGAGCTTCATATCCTCTCTCTCTCTCTCTCTCTCTCTCTCTCTCTCTCTCTATCTGCCCCTCCCCCACTCACACTTGCTCTCTCTTTGTCTCTCTCTCTCTGTCTCAAAAATAAATAATTGTTAAAAAAATTTTAAATAGGCTTGGCAGGGGAGCACCTGGATGGCTCTGTTGGTTAAGCATCCAACCTTGTCTCAGGCCAAGATCTCATGCTTTGTGAGTTCAAGCTCCACATCAGGCTTCCTGCTGTCAGCTCAGAGCCTGCTTTGGATCCTTTGTCCCTGTCTCTCTCTCTCTGCCCCTCCCCTGCTCACTTGCTCTCTCTCTCTTTCTCAAAAATAGATAAATAAACATTTAACAAATAAATAAATAGGCTGCTCAGGAAGTTTTCAGTAACAGTTTGGATGTGGTGGAAATTATAGTCTACACTCTGACAGCAACCCTCCTCCAAGTGTGATCTTCAGATTATGTCAGGTAAACAGAAGGGTTCTTTTTTTTTTTTTTTTTTTTAGGTTAACTTATTTATTTTGAGGGTTGAGGAGGGACAGAGAGAGAATCCCAAGCAGGCTCTGTGCTGTCAGCACAAACATGGGGCTCGACCCACGCACCGTGAGATTGTGACCTGAGCCAAAATCAAGAGTCGGATGCTCTCGGGCTCTGTGCTGACAGCTGAGAGCCTGGAGCCTGCTTGGGATTCTGTGTCTCGCTGTCTCTCTGCCCCTTCCCCTCTCACACTCTGTCTCCCAAAAATAAATAAAACGTTAAAAAAGAAAAGTTAAGGAGTCAGATGCTCAAGCAGCTGAGCCACCCAGGTGCCTCCAGAAGGGTTCTGTAGCCAAATAGTTTTGGGAAATTCAGGTACAAAAAAAGCTCAACGTGTTTTTTTATTACCTGATTTTTGGGCTCTTCAAATAGGTAAGAAGGGGCTATGTATAGCCATGCACTATTTGCCTAACTTGACTAAAGTCATAATGGTCATGAGAATAAGGATGATAGTGGGTAAGGCTTACTGAGCTTGTGCTTTGTGCCAGGTTTTGTGCCAAGCGCTTTAACGTGGATGGTTCCCCCCCACACGTCCCATGTGGTGCAGCACATGAGGGGAAATGAGGCATGGGGTCAATCTATGTGAATGGTTGTACTAGTACCAGGAAGGAAGAGAAAGTCTGAGAGGAAGGGGAATCTCCAGACCTGGAATTATAGAGCTCAAGGGACATGGAGGTGCACATTTGGAAATTGCTGTCCCTAAAGTGCTCATTGAAAGAAAGTGACTGTGGAGATTATGAATTTAGAAAGGATGCCTAAGAGGGGCACCTGGGTGGCTCAGTTGGTTAAGCATCCGACTTCGGCTCAGGTCATGATCTCGCAGTCCGTGAGTTCTAGCCCCGCGTCGGGCTCTGTGCTGACAGCTCAGAGCCTGGAGCCTGCTTCCGATTCTGTGTCTCCCTCTCTCTGACCCTCCCCCGTTCATGCTCTGTCTCTCTCTGTCTCAAAAATAAATAAACATTAAAAAAGTAAAAAAAAAAGAAAGAAAGGATGCCTAAGAAAAGTGAAGAACCTGGCATATAGCGGAGAGCAGAGATGTGCAAAGTCTAGCCTGCTGCAACAAACATTTAAGAGCTCTTAAAAACCCCTTTAGAGAACAGGAAAACCAAGTCCTGTGGCTCCTGTCTCCAGATTCTGTTGTAAGTGTTTGTAGATTCATGATCTGTTCTACCCACAGTATCCTAATGCTGACTTGGCAGTTCTGTGAACTGTGTGTCCTGTTGTATTCTTCCAGGACTTTTGGTTTATTTGCTGAGAACACTGGTAGGTGACTGTGCATTGTGGGGTTAGTGTTGTCCCTTGTTAAGAAAGCTTAAGAACACAATTAATATGTTCTCACCAATAAATGGGTCAGATCAATGAAATTTCTCTGCCTCCAAGTATCTGCTAATTTCAGAATAAAAGGCCCATAATTTAGAAATAAGGCCTTTCTATACCTTGTTTTCAATTACCTTTTTTTCTCATTTAAAAATAATACATGCCTGTTGTTGGAAATAGCCCCATAAATATCTTAAATCTACACATTATTTCACAGCTGCATTCCTTGTTTTACATTGATGAGTTTGTTTTAGTAGCACATCCAAATTGTTAGAATCAGAAGGTCAGTGAGGTAAAATTAAAACAAGTACTTTAGAAGATTGTAAACACAGAATAAATTTCAGCCTCATGTAAATGAGGTGTGATTTCCATAATAAAGCCATTATTGTTGTCACTGGTGCATAGCAATAAAGCCAAGGCTGCAATTACAAAGAGAAGAGATAATACAGCACCATACTTTCTTTAAAAATGGCAATTAAATTCATTGAAATCATATTTTCCACTAAAACATAAAGAGATTTTATGTATTCTCAATGGAATCTACAAAATCCCATAAGTAGACTTTCTTAATGATGGTAAGTACTAAATGACATATCCACTTGCTGATTTTTTTTTTCCTTTCCACAAGTAATTTCTTTCACTAAAACCTTTTTAGACTACTTCGTTTTTCACATTAATGACTCCGTGCTAATTTAAGTATTTAAATCAAGTACTTTGAGGATTTGATTCTTTTTTTTCCCTCCCTGTCATCGAACTTCATCTTCACACCAGCCTATCTTTTTTAGCATGACCTTAATGAAAAATTGTAGTAAAATATACGTAACACAAAATTTACCATTTTAACCATTTTTAAGCGTACAATTCAGTGGCAAAAAGTATGTTCACAATGTTGTGCAACCATCACCACTATCCATTTCCAGAAGTTTTTCATCAACTCAAACATGAACTCTGTACCCGATAAACAGAATTTCCTATTCCCCATTTTTCTCAGTCCCTGGTGACCTCTATTCTACTTTCTGTCTAGAGGAATTTGCCTACTCCAGGCACCTCATGTAAATGGAATCCTACAATATTTGTCTGGCTTATTCTAATCAACATAATGTTTTCAACATTCATCCACATTGCAGCACATGTCAGAATTTCATTCCTTTTTAAGACTGAGTAATATTCCATCGTATGTATATACAATAGCAACCATTTTCACTGCCAACAAAATCACCACATAACTAATAGGCAATAAAGCAATTTGGCCATAAAAGATAAAAGTCATGAAAAATAAAAGAGGGCATTCATGAAGAAGAACATGATGAAATATGAAAAATGAATAGCAAAATTAAAAAGACCTTATTGTGAATACAAAATATTTTAATACATTTTATTTTTTTTACATGGGCTCCATGCCCAATGTGGGGCTTGAACCCATGACCCCAACATCAAGAGTCGCATGATGTACTGACTAAGCCAGCCAGGAACCCCTGAATACGTTTTATTATTTTTCTGTGTGCTTTTTTTTTTTAAAGTTTATTTCTTTATTTTGAGAGAGACAGAAAGAGGCAAGTAGGAGAGGGGCAGAGAGAGGGCAAGAGAGAGAGAATCCCAAGCAGGCTGCGTGCTGTCAGCTTGACCTCGTGAACAATGAGATCATGACCTGAGCTGAATGCTTAATGGACCGAGCCACCCAGGCCCCCCACCTCTGAATACCTTTTAAATGTGTGTAGATTGCCTGAACAGGTATCAGGTTTTATTTTGTAGATTGTACCTAAGCATTTGTCTTCAGAGGCTTTCATTCATAGTGCTATACTTTTGTTTGTTTGTTAATTCATCTCCTTGTTCATCGTCACACTTTTTTTGTTTCACTAAAATTTCTTCCTTTATTAGCAGAGTTACCAGTTTCCAAACACTAGGATGCATATTTGTAACTGAGCTTTGAAGTACATTGTAAAAGCCCTTCGACACTGTTGGTTATTGGCACAGTGTCACAGTTCACTGATAGACATCCTAAAGTTCTATAGGAAATGTTGGTTCAAAACTCGGTGCCAGTGTAGAGACCATTCTGAGGGCTAAGATTTATATAAAATGAGTGTAGTGTGTCAGTGGAAAAATGAACCAAACCCTCAACCAGTTGCCTTTTTAACTTTGCTAAAATGTTTGCCCCCAAAATGCTTGCAGCAAAGATGTTTCTGGTGATAGTACCTAGAGCCATTGAAGTTCTGTTTTCTAACAAATTCACCTGTAAACATAAGTTTCTAGTGTGGCCGGTTGTAAATACCTGTTTCGGTAAGCACTGACTTATACAGTCAACAGAAAAGTTACTAGTCGTTCACCAAATGTGAAATGTCAGCTTCTGAAATATACAACCAATATGATTTTCACTAAGTGCAGCATTAATTTTCTGCTTACCAAATGGAATTCCCAGTAGCTATTAGCATCACCACCCACCACCACCCCCACCCCACGTCTGTCCCCATCACCCACTCCCAACAGCCCTTTTCCCTGTGGTCAGTTACTCCAGGCCCCAAAGAGGGTGAAGGTACCTCCTCAGAGTTGGGTTAGCATAAAGCTGATGAAGTTTAAGTTTTAGAGCCTCTCCCTTGCATATAGGCCCTTTCCAAGATTTTATGCCTAATTTTGCTTTTTGCAGTTTTTATTTTTTTAAAGATATCTCTTCAAGTTTTATGAACTTCAGGCCCACAAAATCTGGATGTACCCCTAGATATATTTCTTCCACCTGAAATCATGTCCTCAGCGTTGTTGCACTGCTGAAAAACCAGCCTGGGGTTTATTGTTCAACTCGCTGAGTTATTTATGCCTGGCTTTCTTCCTTGCAGAGTTTCTGATCTGGGGTGCCAAGCCACCACACTTGTCTGCAGAGTTCCAGAAAAACATAGGCCTGGGTGTTTCTGGTCAGGCCCCTGTATGCTCTCTCAGCTCCCCCACTGAGCTCTGTCAGCACACAGCACTTGTTGGGCTAGGCACTTTAGAGGAACATGAAGGCCAAATTTTGAAAATTGGGTTCCTAGTTTTCCATGCAGAGTATGCATGTCCTTTTGTACTCTGCACAGAGCCATAAATAGAATTTTGTACTTACACAGTGGAACAAAGAATGCAATTGCCAGAGTTAATACCTAATCTTTAAAAAATTTAATGAGTATAGCATAGGAAGTTTCCTAAATATTACGGTATCTTGTCATTAGTAAAAATGAGCCTCTGGCCCTTTATCAAATTGTATGATTTCATTAAACAAAAATGAATTTTTATAAAATTTAAATAAATCTTAATATATTTTCCCCTGTCCTGCTGTAAGGCATTAATGACAAAGGAATTATTCATCTGTATAAGCCGTGTCTTATATTATTCTTATTTTCTCTGTGAAGTTATAATAACTCAGGCAATTTTATATTTTTTTATGAAGGGTATTTTTGGGAAGATACCAGCATAGTGTCTTTTTAAAGGCTTTTTTTCTCCTCAAAAAAAAAAAAAAAAAAAAAAAAGAATGTTCAGGTTCCATTTTCCTCTTCCCCTCCCCCTTTCCCTTTCTTTCCTTTCTTTTGTCCTGTTTCTTTTTTTGCCTTTCCCTTCCCTTCTCAAAGAATTCCATCCTAAAGCCCTCTTCACAATTACCATCCACAGGAAGATGTTCAAGCATGGAGTGTGGGAACCCTGTTCGTTGTGAGGGGGGCATCTGTGTGAGGGATGGGGTACAGCCCAGCTTGAGATGTCAGAACCCAAATAAGCTTGAGGGGTCATCTGTGCAAGAGAGGGAATAACAGCACCCAGAGATTAGATACAATCAACTAGGGCAATTGGTCAAATAGATAAATATATTAAGAATAACGAGAACTAGATTTCTTAACAACAGACAAGAGATTTACACAAATTAAAGGAAAAAAGTGAGAATTAACCCTGTGGTTTGGATTGGATTTGGAAATATTAGTGTGAACTAATCATGTTCATTACATAGAAATAGGTACAGTAATCTAGATGTACACGTGTGTGTGTGTGTGTGTGTGTGTGTGTGTGTGTGGTGTGTTCATATGTGTACCTACATAGATTCTCTAGCTCTGTCTACAGAGAGGGCTTAGGAGCAGAAACACCCCAATAATAGCGAGCATATTGACCACCTAATCTTGGTTTCTAAATGCCATTCTCCCAAAAAGAAACCAGAACTGGATCAGGGAAAGTACAAGATAAGTTTGAAACATCTTGTTGGGCCAGAAATCAAGGAAGTACTTACAGAATCATGAGAACATAACAAAAGGCACAAAGGGCACAGATGCCATCTTATCTTGCAAGGGCTTCCATTAATCAAATTCAGGATAATTTGGGCATCAAAATGATAGTAGTCAGTAATAACCCTTTTTTCAAGTTTATTTATTTATTTTGAGAGAGACAAGGACAGCACGAGTGGAGGAGGGGAGACAAGGCTCAAACCCATGAACTGTGAGATCATGACCTGAGGAAATCAAGTCAGACACTTAAGCTACTGAGCCACCCAGGCACCCCAATAACCCTTTAAATAAATTGAGAATCTGTGAGTCCATATTATAAAAATAAATAATGGATAAATCACACATTTGATAAGAGGAAGGGTTTTATCCAGTTTCAAAGTAATCCCACACAGATAATTAGTAATCACAAAGGAAAACAGACTGACTTCACAGTAGAGAATCTGTGCAGCCACTACCTTAATCACATGACCTGAATGAGCAGCCTAATGGGACAAATGGAATTTTTGTGCCACCCAATAAAAGAATGCTATAACAAGAACCCAGTATCAGTTCTGTGACTTTTGCCAAATTTTTTAATCTGAATCACAGGAAGAGATCAGATGAACTCAAATTTAAGGACACTCCACAGGAAAAACTGGCCGGTAATCTTCAAAAGTGTCAGTCATAAAAGCCAAGGACATACAGATGAACTGTTTGGGATTAAAGGAGACTACAGAAACATGTCAGCTGTACCTTTCCGCTGCAAAAAAGATAACAGAAATAATGGACAATCTTGAATGGGATCTGAGGATGGCAGGAATATATGAGTACTGATTTCCTGATTTGATGGTCCTATTGTGTTTATGTAGGAGAAAATCTTTGTAGAAAATACACATTAAAGTTTTCAGAGGGAAAAATGAAAACAACAGAAAAATTAAGTTTTGGGGCTCCTGGCAGGCTCTGTCAGAAGAGGGTGTCACTCCTGATCTCGGGGCCAGGAGTTCGAGCCCCATAGTGCATGTAGAGGTTACTAAAAAAAATAAACTTAAAAAATGTTAGCTTAAAAAATATATTTAAAAAAATAAAGTATTCAGAAGGTGATGGAGGAAGGCAACTTTCAAGTGGTTCAGGGAAAAGAAAAACTATGTTGTCATACTGTACTTACAGCTCTTCTGTAAGTTTGACATTGTTTCAAAATAAAATTTTAAAATTGCTAAAGTCATATTATTTAACTATTCACATTTTCAGAGTGCATGTAAATTTTAGGCATTACTTGGTAAAATGGTGGGTATATTTGGACCTTGAAGTCTGTCCTAAGAGTTGTCAATGGTGTGGTCCATCCTGATGTCTTTCAGACAGCTTGAAATGTGTTTATTTGCAGCTGTTATGATCTGATTCGCTTTTCACGTCTACTATAGGTAGTCATTTAAATAATAAAATCCCCTTTTTAAGGTTATTATTCTACAATGCAAATATCAAAGACAAATGAGTAATGAAGTCCTTGGCCCTGAAGAGATCTCTCCTGAAAACTACAGAAACAACTTGCACGAGAAACAGCAGCCAGAATAAGCTTAGTGTTCACACTAGCAAACCTGTCACTTCACCTTTACTCTAACATTAGCTATAAAGTTTGGTGTCTTCTCTGTCAGAAAAAAAAAGGGATGAGTACATACTTTTCCATGACACACAAGCTAGTTTTTATATCATTTGTGTTTTAAATTGTTGGGTTGGACTACGCTAATTTCCAGAGCAACACCGCTGCCTGTCATTTTCTGGTGGAAAGCTTTTAAGGGGATTTACCTGGGGATGAAATGTGATTGCATCTCTGCAGTTGTTCATGGCACTTCCTGAACAGTCCAGCAGGTGGTAGTCTAGGAGAGGAACAGTTCTCATTCTGCACCACCACCCCACCCCCCCAGCCCCATCAGGAAAACAGAAAGAATGTGGACTCAGCAATGTGCCCTCTCTTTTCTGGCATAAGAATGGGATTTCCAAGGTTGTTCTTTCAAAATGGGTACTTAGGCATACAGAGTGTTACAAGAAAGGAGCCAATATACATTTGTGTGTATCTGTGACTATGCAGGATCCCAGAGCTCAAAAAAAATTTTTTTTTTTATTTCTAGAAGTCCCGCTGGTTTTATATCTCTTTGCCCTGATTTCTGTGACATGGCTTTGGGGAGGCCTGCACATGGCTTACAGACACTTCTGGATGTTGGTCCTCTTTGTCATTTTCAACAGTCTACAGGTAAGCTTACAGTCCGGTTGCTGGTGGAACACATGTATGCTCATGAACACGGGCATGGAGTTTCAATGTAAAGGAATCAAGTGCCTACACGTAGGTGAATTTTTACACACAACATCACGCAAAGTTGCAGAATAAAATGATCAAGGGCTGAATCTTTAATACCTAAAATATGGCTGGGCTTCTAACTTGCTGTTTATACTGATAATATAAAGGGTAAAATATTTACCCTCCTTTATTTAGATAACATCTGAGTAACTACAAAAACATATTTCTTTTTCAGCAGGATTGATGTTTATAAACTTTGCAGCAGGTAACCGTGGACGGTGGCTGTGTCTAGATGTTAGAGCAATTGAAGAGTGAAATAGATAGCAGTGTTCAAGCAGTCCACTCTTACGCCTGGTGCTTAGTGAAATGAGAGTGTTTTGGTTCACTGAAAAATGATTGACATCCTCTAAGTCTGGCAATGCCCAGCTTAAATTAGTTTTGTGAGCGTGCTTGGATAGCATAACTAGGAATTATATAACTATAGCAAAAATTAAAGCTGACTTTTTTAGTGCTTTTGTTAAATGGAAAAAAAGTTGCACCCTGAAATTAACAAATGGAACAAATGAACTCATTTTCCTTATTTTCCAAAGTGAAAAGGTCTGTCCCAGACCAAAATAATATCTTGAATTTACCAAAGATCTCTCTAAAAAGTCCTTATTTGGACCACCATGTTGCAAGGAACATGAGTAGAAAAACCTATTAGGATTACAGCATACAACTGAAACGAGACTCAAAGCATATTTTGATTTCATTTTAAGGATTTTAAGGAAACAAATTATTTAGTGACAGCCTATCTTCCAGCCCAGTGCCTAAGCAAATCATAATATGGATTTAGGAAGGACAGAAAATACAAAGTAACTTGAAAGTTTGGCATCAGGTTGATACAAGGAGGTGTGTAGACATCTCTGTATAGCCACAGAGATCATCAAGCACTGCTGCTGGCACATTGTGTTAATGCTACAGTCCCAGGGTGGAGGGGACAGGCCTGCTCCTTTACAATGTGATGATTCAAGGGAGTAAACAGTTAGCGGTTAGAATACACTATGCTAGGTGCCGTGCAAACAAAAGGGTTGAGTGAAGCACCTGTTTACTCCTGCAAGTGCTAGCATTTGAGATGAGCCCTGGAAGTGAGCCCTTCAGATGAGAGGCCCTGTCTGGTCAGCTTTGAATCCCAGGGGTCTGTTGGAACTAACACCGAGGTCCACACTGGCAGCCTGCAGATGTATTTTATTTTGTGGACACACAGTGGTATACAGAACAGTGTTTTAAATTGTTTCATATTTGGGGGCAGCTGGGTGGCTCAGTCATTGAGAGTCCCAACTTCAGCTCAGGTCATGATCTCACCACCGTTTGTGAATTCGAGCCCCACATCAGACTTGCTGCTGTCTGCCCGAAGCCTGCTTCGGATCTTCTGTCCCCCTCCCTCTCTGCCCCTCCCCCTGTTCTCAAAAATAGAAAAATAAAACATTAAAAAAAAACTCTTTAAAAAATTGTTTAATATTTGCTGCAAACTTTTAAAATTGAGAAATCTCACATAAAAGCTTGAATTTCTGGCTTTTCTTTAATAGCAGTACTTGCTTGGCAGCAATTGGCAAGTCCTAAGTGGATGCTTCCCCCTTTAGATGGGGCATGTGATCTTATTATACATGGGATAGACTTCGTTCATTCACTTTACCTGCCATTGAGTTTGCAATACCTTTAATGTTAAGTAAGTGATGAGTGTATGGTTAGAGATGAGCATTTCAGGCAGAGAAACAGTGTTAGTCTGGGCAGTACAAAAGGGAACTGATTAATCTCGCCGAGATTTAGAGAAGAGTTGGGGTGAGGGTGGCAAGAAGAAAGGCTTTGCGGTTCGGAAGGTAATGCTGGGAGCCGAGACAGACGAGGGTAAGTTGGCCTCAGTGCCATGTTACCATGCTTTGGAAGGGATGTTGAACTTCAGCTTTTAAGCAGTAGGAAGCCATCAAAGTTGGAGTTTTTATTTGTTTTGCTCTGATTTGTTTTTAAAATTTTTTAAATTTTGATTGGGAATGACTTGCTTGTACTACTTTTTAGAAGGATGACTGGAAACATTTAGGAAGGTAACGAAATGTGGAACAGCTCCAGTTAGAGGTGGGCTCCTATCATAGTCCAGCCTATAATATTTCAGCAGCATACCTGGGAATAGAGAGCAGGTGACAGGTTTGAGAATTGTAAAGATAACCATTAATGGAATTTGGTTAGCCAATAAAATGTAGGGATGTGGAGTATCAGAGAGCAACATCATGTAGAAATGCCAGGCTCAGGTGAATGGCTGGGTACCAACATCTTTAGTCAACATGAAGATCACATCAGGCATAGGGTTCTGGGAAATACGCAGTGAGGTTGGTGAGTTGGTAAGATGTGGGAGTCATTAGTAAAGTTAATTTTAGTTAATAATTGTATAATAATAATAATTTAGTAACTAGGTTTTAGGAGAGAGCTACAGAAAGAGATTATTAATGAAAGGGAACTAGAATAGAAGAGTTTGGAGTTTCTGGTAGAAAAGAAAGTTTCAGAAGAAAACAATACTAACTAACTGTCAAGTGCAGCAGAGAAGATAAATAGGCTGAGGACCGAGGGGCATTGTGGTGCAGTGCAGTGTTCCCCACCTGTGGCTTGCAGCAAAATCATGTAAAGGGCTTGTTGAAACACAGGTTGTCAGGCCCCACACTGAGAGTTTCTGATACAGTAGATCTGAGCAGATCTGGAAGTTTGCTTTTCTAGCAGTTTCACAGATGATGCTGAGACAACCAGGCTAGGGACCACAGTTTGAGAACTGCTGATATAGTGAACATGATCCTAACTCCACCAATCTATCCAGCTGACGAGTCATGGATACAAATTTTTTTCTACTTTCTTCATCTGTGAAATGGGAATACATACTATTTAGGATTATGGTGTGATTTAATTAAATGGCATAACATATTAAGCAATTGTACTGTACCTCACATGAGGAGCAAATATTTTTATCCAAGAAGTTGAATGGAGTATAGAAAGAGAGATAAAGTAATAGCTTAGGAAGGATGTTTGGCTGGTTGGTTCAAAGGAGATTTTTTGTTTCTGTTTTCTTGTGAAAAGAACCAACAAAGAAGGAGAAACTGACAAGTGGAGGAAAGAAAGACTCTTTGCTGTGGCAAGATCATGGACAGGGCAGGAAGAACAGAAGTGATGGAGGAGAGATGTTTCTCTCTCTGAGGCTAGGGAGAGAGGGAGGAACATGGAAAACCATTTGGAAGCTGGAAGTGAGGAAAGTTGGAATTTGCATCTAATGCTCTCTCTTTTCTCTGAAAGTCAAGAAGCAAGGACATTTGTTGAGAAAAATGGGTTGAAAGCTTGAGCCTAAAAGTGGTAAAAAGTTCAGAGAAGTTTCTAGGCAGAAAGTAAATAGCAAACTATGGTGGGTTGGAAGATAGATGGTCAAGAAACAGACTGCTTAGAGAGAAATTGGAGGGATTCAGTGGAGGTTAGACACCTGAAATCCATGATTGAACCAGTCACCAGCAGTTAAATAAACGTGAACCTCAAGGTTAAGGTGGTAGCCAGTATAACCTATCAAACCACATATACACAAAAAAGTCTGTGGAGCACTTATGCAAGTTTACTAATAAACGAGGACTGTTGGACATTAAACTATATTTCATGGTGAGATATAAACGTAATTGTTATGGCCTGTTTCTTAGAGGAACTTAATCAAAGCTAAGTATATGTAAAAACTAAAAACATCTCAAACGCATATTTAATGAGTTTCATTCCATCTCTGTGGCACTCTGGAAGCCACGAGCTTATGTGCCATTCTGGCACACCAGTACCTTCCTGGTACCAGTGCTCAGTTAATCATTCCTAAAAGAATTGCCTGTTAAGAAACACTTGAGGGGCGCCTGGGTGGCTCGGTCGGTTAAGCATCCGACTTCGGCTCAGGTCATGATCTCGCAGTCTGTGAGTTCGAGCCCCCCTCGAACTCCCTTATGAAACACAGAGCCTGTTTCAGATTCTGTGTCTCCCCCTCCCTACCCCTCCCCCGTTCATGCTCTGTTTCTCTCTGTCTCAAAAATAAATAAACGTTAAAAAAATTTTTTTTTTTTAAAAGAAACACTTGAAAAATATGATTTCTCTACGGTTCGTTGGAGTTCATTTAGTTTGTAAACTGTCTCATGTCATCAACTTGGGCATTTTCATAGAATATGGCTGTATGGTAGTAAGATCTTCCAAGTATGTTCCATGAAGACTTAGTGGTTAGTATTATTTTTTATTGGCTTTGTATTTTTTTTAACTGGCTTTTGTCAATATCTGCACCCACAAAAGTGTGTATCTTATGCTTGGCTACTGTATTTTGCTCAAAGGGGATTACTGCTTCATTTTTTTATCCAGATTATTATTATGTGATAGAGACTATTATTTTATCCAGACTATTATTATGTGATTAGGTGCCCAGAGACTAACAGATGAAAGTTATCTTTTTATAATAATCTGAATTTTTGTATATTTATTGTTTGATGAAATTTTAAAAAGGGAATCTTTTTGTTTGTTTGTTTTTAAAGTAAACTCTACCCCCAACATGGGGGCTCGAACTACCACCCAAGATCAAGGGTCGCATGTTCAATCGACTGAGCCAGCCAGGCACCCTTAAAAGGAAATCTTAAAAATTTTTTTTTTATTTGAGTATAGTTGACACACAATGTTACATTAGTTTCAAGTGTACAACATAGTGATTCAACATCTCTGTACACATTATGCTGTGTTGACCATAAGTGTAATTATTGTCACTATACTACACTATTATGATATCATTGACTGTGTTCTATATGCTGTGCCTTTCATTGCTGTGACTTATTCTGTAACTGGAAGCCTGTGTCTCCCACTCCTCTTCACTCATTATGCCTATCCTCCCACCCCCACTTCCCCCCTGGCAGTCATCAGTTTGTTTTCTGTTTTTAGAGGTCTGGTTCTGCTTTTTGTTTGTTTGTTTGTTCTTTTTTTTTTTTTTTAATTCCACATGTAAGTGAAATCATATGGTATTTATCTTTCACATTCTGTCTTATTTCACTTAGCATAATACTCTCTAGGTCCAAATGGCACAGTCTCATTCTTTTTTAAAGCTGCATAATATTTCATTGTATATAAGTATTACATCTTCCTTATCCATTTGTCCATCAGTGGGCACTTAAGTCTTCCATATTTTGGCTGTTGTAAATAATGCCGCAGTAAACATAGGGGTGCCTATATCTTTCAAATTAGTGTTTTTGTTTTCTTTGGGTAAATACCTAGTTGTAGATTTATTGGGTCATATGGGATTTCTGTTTTTAATTTTTTGAAGAACTTCCTTAGTGTTTTCCACAGTGTCTATACCAATTTACATTCCCACCAACAGGGTATGAGGGTTCCTTTTTCTACACATCTTCTCCAACACTTGTTATATCTTGCCTTCTTTTTTTTTTTTTTTTTATCATAACCATTCTCACAGGTATAAGGTGATATCTTAACTGTGGTTTTGATCTGCATTTTCCTGATGAGTAGTGATGTTGCACACCTTTTCCTATGTCTATTGGCCATCTGTATATCTTCTTCGAAAAAATACCTATTCAAGCCCTCTGCCCATTTTTCAGTCAGATTGTTTGTTTGTTTGGTGTTGAGTTGTATGAGTTCTTTACTTATTTTGGGTATTAACCCCTCATTCAATATATCATTTGCAAATATCTTCTCCCATTCAGTAGATTTTTTGTTTTGTTTTGTTTTGTTGATGGTTTCCTTCACTGTGCAAAAGTTTTTTATTTTAATTTAATCCCAGTAGCTTATTTTTGCTTTAAAAAAGGGTATCTTGGGGTGCTTGGGTGGCTCAGTCAGTTAAGTGTCCAAGTTCAGCTCAGGTCATGATCTCATAGTTCATGGGTTCAAGCCCCACATCGGGCTCTGTGCTGACAGCTCAGAGCCTGGAGCTTGCTAATGATTCTGTATGTGTATCTCTCTCTGCCCCTCCCCTGCTCATGCTCTGTTTTTCTCTATCTCAAAAATAATTAAAAATAAAAATAAATAAATAAGGGAATCTTGATCACTTGAAATATTATCAGGAATTTCTTGATCACTTTCTGAAGATTCAGGGTTGAGCTACCAAGCATCTAATACATTTGAGCTTTTAAGAAAATGTGTATGAAGTACTTTATAAAGCATGATGGATACAAATGCAAAGTGAGTTTAGAAAAATTATTCTAAATTTGTCTGCTATTATTTTTATTGCTTAATATCTTATTGACCATGATGGTACCACCAGTGCAAGACTCACCTCCTATCAGCTTTCTCACCCCAGGATGGAAAGAGCTTATTCCCCAGTAGGAAAATCCTTTAAGACTTAAATTACCCTCACCTTGGATCACCGACTATGCAGAAACCAGTCACATGTGAAAGGTACTCTGGCCAGACCTGGGTCATGAGCAGTCTCCATCAGAAGGAGTTTAATTGTTATCACAAAAACTACATAGAATGGAATTCCCACCAGAAGAAATGATGCTTTTATCAATAAAAGAGGGGCAACAGTGGTAGGTGGGCCATTGTAACAGATGTCCACTATACATATTTTCTGAATTTCTTGTTCATTGATATAAGTTGGGATAAGGCCAAAGACAGCTATTGTCAAATCACTGGGATATTTCGTTGATGTGACCTCAGTTTATTATGAATATTCTTGGTATCTATCATCTAACCAAATGTCTCTATAGTCCACAAGAAATTCATAAGGGACCACATTTAATTTTTTTTTTTTAATTCCCTGATCCATTAATCCAATAATCTTTGTTTTTTTTTTTTTACGTGAGTTGAATTTATTTCTAAGATTTGTGTTCATGCTTATACATCACAGCTTTCTTAAACTGTTTAGTCCAAGGTATATCCAAACGGTGTAACAATAATGGGAACAATCACAAGAGTTTATCCTCAGCTGCTAGGCATTGCTTGAACCCTGTCAGTTGTTAAAATATGGAAATGGCTAGGGTTTAAACTCTTTGCCTATGTCCCAGGCTTAATCTAGGAGAATCCCCAAACTTCCAGCAGCTGAAAGGTTAATGCGTGGCCAGATAGGGAGCCTCCAGGAGCCTAACTCCAGCTCTAGACCTCCAGCCATTCTGATTGGTCAGTGTAGGTGCCACATTCATCACACATTTTGCATATCACTCCTAGCTTAATTACGTTCTAAAGTATTTTCTATTTTTAACTGGAACCAGTCAGATTCAGACTTAAATACAGCATTTATTTCAGATTTTCTTCTAGGGCTGCCTCACTAACTGACAATTTTTTCACATGTGTAGGGAATCCCATATAGGATAATAAGGGTAGCCAGCAATATCAGGCATGAGCTTCTTAAAGATGCTGGAAAACACGTTTTTGGAAAGGATTCATATACATAGAAGAACCTTTCCAAAAACTGAAATGCATTCTTGGAATGCATAAGCTGGCAAGGGAGCAGAACTTTACATAGTATTGGGATATGACACTTCTCAGAATGTGAGTTATGAGACCACATTGTTCAGAGTCCTGTTTGACTCTCTCTGTCTGTAACTGGCTTATACATGTTCATTTATACAAGCATCTGGTCTCGAGATGTTCCCTAGCAATTTTTGAACCATTCGCTATTTCAGAGAAGGGAGTTACAACATGGAATTTGTAGCTAAAAATATATAGCCTATGTTCAAATTTAAGATCAGCTGGTTAAAATCATTTTTATTCCTCACCCCATGTCTTAAACATTAGGCTGGGAAATAAGTAACTCAAAGGTAGAGACAGTTTCTTTTACTTTTTTATTGTTTTGTGGGTTTTTTTGGTGGTAACTAGAGGTGTTGTTTTTTTTTTTTAATGTTTATTTTGAGAGACAGAGAGAGAGAGCTTCGGCAGGGGAGGGGCAGAGAGAGAGGGAGAGAGAGAGAATTCCAAGCAGCCTTCACATTAACAGCCAGGCTTCATCTCCCGGAATGGAACAGTGAGGTCATGATCTGAGTCGAAATCAAGAGTCGGACACTTAACCAACTGTGCCACCCAGGTGCCCCAACTAGACTGTTTTGAACGCATAAATATTCTTTTAATACAGAAAAATAGTGTTTATTTTCTTACTCCTCTTTCTTTCCTTCCCTCCTTCTTTCCCCTTATGTCCTTTCTTCCTTCCTTGTTTTCCACGTATCTCTTGTCATTATATATTGAATTTCAGCTTTAAAACTAATGCCTTCTCTTAAGAAGAAATTCTCCCAAAGGAAAATAGTCCTTGAGGTATCATAAGAAATGGAACATGTTTCTGTGCTCAGGAAACGTACAGAGTTCATTGCAAACAGAATAGAGAAGAAAATTAATAATCCTCCTTTAATTTTCTTCTGTGAGAATTCCTACTTAGCATCCAGAGGGGTTCAGTGCAGGTGTCGGCTTAGATACAGTACATATTTAGTCTTGGCTGCTTCCTTTTGAGGATAAACAGCTCTTGGGAAATACACATTGTTAAATAATCAGTTACAGAGGACTAATTGTTTCAAGGCACTCTCTTTGCAATTGCTTTCCAACAGCCAACAGTAATAAGAAATGTCACTTTGTTTCCATTGGAGACTAGCACATGAACTATTCATGAAGAGTGGAAAAGCAATCTTCCCAGAAAACCCTGGAATAAACATGTTGAAGCCAGGGGAGGTTGGGACTCTTTCATTGATTTGTCCCAGAGCCATGTCAAGTTAAGTGAAAAAAAAAAAAAAAATAGCTACACTCCTTTTGTAGCGTGAGATGGAGAAACTAATGAATGCCTGGTGTGCTCTTCAAAACATCCCAGAACATTTCTATAACTTTACAAATAAATATACAGAAGCTAAGACAAGGAGGTGTATTTAAATTGTCTTGATTAGGTCATACCACTGTCTAATGTTCAGTAACATCTGGGCTTGGGAATCATCTTTCTGTTTTCCTATAGTAAACTTCTTAACTCTATTTGACAATAAATGACAACATCTCACGTTGCCTTCTCATTACCCTGTTGATTGGCCAGGCAGGGCTCTTGAGACAGACTGCAGGATTTTCACTTTTGTTTGTACTAGGTTTTGTAAATAAAAGTGTCAGGGTCTGATCTGCCAGTGGGTATCTTCCACGAATACAGTGTTACTAATGAAGGGACTGTATAGACTACCTTTTGACACCTGGCTTCATCCTTGCAAAACAGCTGCCTCCATTTCTCCTGCCCTAATGTTTCCATTTCAGAACTTTTTCCGTGCCCTTTCTGATCACATTTTTTGCATTTCAACCATGTAGCATGCCCTCCTGGACTTGCAGGGCCCTTATCTCACCAGTGAAAAGATCTAGCACTCCTCTGATCCTTGAAATCACAATGCCACAAGAATTAGAGTAAACAAGCCACGTACCCTCTTTTGTTAAAACAGTTTTGGGAGAACACAGCCAGCAGTTAACATTTGGAGCCATGTTTCCCCTGGTCATTCAGATTCTTTGCCTTAGTGTTAATTCATAATTTTTCCAGGGTGTAAAATTTTATTCTTATCTCTTGTATTACTCAAATATTGAGTATTCGGAGTATTGAGTATTGGGAACAATATATATTTTTGTAAATACATTTTATATGTATATGTTATGGTAAAATTCAGTGCTGAGCTGCCAGATGCAGTGCAATGAGGATGCAGTTAAGTGTCTTTTTTTTTTTTTAATTTTTTAATGTTTATTTATTTTTGACAGAGAGAGGGAGACAGAACACGAATAGGGGAGGGACAGAGAGAGAGAGAGAGAGAGAGAGATACAGAATCGAAGCAGGCTCCAGGCTCTGAGCTGTCAGCACAGAGTCTGATGTGTGGCCCGAACCCACGAACCGTGAGATCATGACCTGAGCCGAAGTCGGATGCTTAACTGACTGAGCCACCCAGGCGCCCCAAATGTCTTAAAACCTCTGTTGTACCAAAAGACTTGACGCCTGCAAGGTTTAGTTACCTACTTTCCAAATGGAGGTAAAATCCAAAAATGCCCTGAATTTTATCCTAGAGATGATATAAAAATATATGTACAAAATATAATGTATAAAGTACATGGTCTATAAATACAAAATATTATAAAAGAATAAATGGGCAAAAGAAATGGTTATCTCCAGAACTACATAAAGACAAATGAGAGGCCAAAAAGAGATTAGTAAGCTTAGCCTTTAAATCCCCTCTTAAGCCACTGATTGACCACTGAATGATATCATCCACTCACACAGAGGTATTCCCTATATACAGGTGCCATAGTTCCCCTGTGTCCATCATCACAATGCTTATTTTGTGACATGAATCTGCTGTAGTCACTGATCTGCTTTTAAATGTGTAGCACACGCCTTCAGGTCCAAACAGGTAACTCACGTGAGTGATGTAAGCTTACTGTGAGACTCTCTAGGATTTGGTGGGGACTGTATAACGGGAGAGTTCAGACCCTTCCAAAAAGCATGCAAATGAAAAAAGCAAACAGGGTGTGGGCCAAACAACAGATTTTCTAGGGAAAATCCCCCAGGGTCCAACAGAACCTGGCTTTCAGGCTTTGTGGCTAATCTATTTATAGTTTGCCCCCTCCCTTGGGGCAAAGTAAAAGTTTGGGGGATCCAAGTGGCTCAACTGAAAACCTACTGTATTAACTGGAACTCGTCCTGCATGGCAATCTTTGGACTCCATTTCTTCATTCTCTGGTGCGGTGAGACTGCTGAATTCTCTGCTTAGCTTTTTAGCCTTGGAAGCAGCTGGATTCCAGTAGTTTCCTAACCTTTCCTCCCACACAAAGTCAGCTTTGGAAGTGGCAAATGCCTTTATAGTTCTCTTTTGCT
>NC_056679.1:153507002-153667002 GCF_018350215.1 Panthera leo
ACTTCTCCTACTAAAATGACAGTGGGTCACGACGGCAGCCCATAACAATTCTTTTCACTAGGTTGTACCAAAGATGCCTTCCATGCTAGCAGTAAAGCCATGGAGGAAGGACAGAGTGAACTGGGGAGAAAGAATATCCCATCTTATCACCCAATACACCTCTACAGTTACATAAGTGGTCAGGGTTAGGAAGGGATTGATAGTTTGGAAATTATTTGCATGGAATTGAGTGGGAAAGCAGTGAAGTAGTTGATTTTCTGAGTGTATGCTTTAGCAAGTTTTGTTTTACAATGCGTATTTTGTTGGTGGCTGACTGCGTCTTCTGAAATGGATCATACTGTACTTGGGCACAGTGAGTCATTCCACATTGTTTTCCTCAGTTCTACTCTGCATTTGTCCCTCATCAACTTCCTCTTATCTCTACAGTGTTTCTGTCTAAGCATTTCTCCTGTCTCTGCTAAGGTCAGAGGACAGGAAAATAGACTAAAATCACCATTGCATCAACAAGGGGTTTCTGGAGTACCTTGTTTGCGCTCACAATCATTCTAGGTGTTTCAGTCATATCATATGAGTGACTGAAAATAGGTAAAAAAAAAAAAAGGTTGACTTTTATATGACAATTATTAGAAGTTTGAATGAGTTATCGAGAGAGGTCATATATTCTAAATGTGGCAGAAATGGTTAAGTTGCATGCTCCCTGTTAGTAATGGAACACAAGCTCTTTGAGATTCTTGAGATAATATGGATATATTTTCTTTTTTTTATTTTTAATTTTTTTTAATGTTTATTTATTTTTGAGACAGAGAGAGACAGAGCATGAACAGGGCAGGGGCAGAGAGAGAGGGAGACACAGAATCTGAAACAGGCTCCAGGCTCTGAGCGGTCAGCACAGAGCCCGACGCGGGGCTCGAACTCACGGACCGTGAGATCATGACCTGAGCTGAAGTCAGACGCTCAACTGACCAAGCCACCCAGGTGCCCCAATATGGATATATTTTCAATTAAAGTTTTGCTGACAATGGGTTGATTATTTTTCACTTTTTTTCACACTTGTGTAAGAGAACCCTGTGTCATTATGCTTGTGACTGTTTTTATATATGATTACATTATATGTACCACATCCTCCATATTGGCTTGTATGTTAGCCAATGAAAGAAGAAATTCCATTCTTTCACTTCAAGCTTTTTTCAGTCATTGTAGTAATAAATTATATATTATAATCAGTTCTGAATCATACTCTTTAAATGAAAATGATAATTTTCTTTCTGTATACAGTAGATATTATGGAAAT
This sequence comes from Panthera leo, assembly GCF_018350215.1. NCBI lineage: Eukaryota > Metazoa > Chordata > Mammalia > Carnivora > Felidae > Panthera > Panthera leo. The sequence goes on from NC_056679.1 coordinate 153,508,294, forward strand.
GACAAAACTTTTTTATTTGCATTAAGAGAAAGGGAATAGTATCCTAATTCAGCAGGAGGTATTTTTGTTTTGCATAACTAAGACATTTCCAATTTAAAGAATAGTGGTAGGTTAAGGTTCAGGGAGGTTAGAAAAAGACTGATGTAATGTATCTTCTCTTTTTCTGCAGATTTCTATGAGTTAGACCAAAAGCAGACTACAGGATCTTTGGGTTCAGGGGAAGCTAATTTGAGGCAAATCTGCTTTACAGTGTCCCAGTCCCTTTGGCTGGGGCCTGAGCCCTTGAGCGCAGAGTTCTTGCCTGCCTTCCCCTAACACTGTCCCCTGTGAAAGCCCTAACCTTGGCCCCTGCTGTTTTCCTTGGTGGCTCTGATGGAAGGAGCAGAAGCACCTTGTATATGCTGGGCATGGAGGATATATTTTGGGGCAGTGTTTTTTCTCTTTATCATCTCTGTTCTGACTACTCTTTGGGCGCAGCTTTACTCTGATTATAGAAAAGCTAAACAAGGTGAAACTTTAGTCCAGGAACTCTTTCAATTCCATTAGTTTTTGAGAGGAAAGAGTTTGTCAAATAATCTCCCTGCTTATTTGTTTTCATCCTGCTTTGTGGGAAACATCTAGGTAACTGATTGATCATTTAATTACTACTGTCAGGATAGTTGGCAAGTAAAATCTCTAAGCTTATTTTCCTATCTAAAGTGGGCATATGGGCCACCTGGGTGGCTCATCCAGTTAAGTGTCTGACTCTTGATTTTGGCTCAGGTCGTGATCTTACCGTCATAAGATCGGGCACTGCGCTGGGTGTGGAGCCTGCTTAAGATTCTCTCTCTTCTCTCTCTGCCCCTCTACCCTGCTCATGCTCTCCCTCTCATAAAAAAAAAAAAAAAATTAAAAAAAAAGTGGACATAACCAATGTCAATTTTAGGTTTATTCTGAGGATTAAATAAGATCATTCATAATACCTAGAACATATATTTGATAAAACAATCATTTAAGTTCAATTTATCACCAGTATTGTGATGGGCTAAATTTCATTGTTCTGAATTTCAGGGTTTTGAGAATGGCGTGAATAATTTTATATTAACTTATATAATAGCAACCACTTACTTAGTGCTTACTACATGTGAGCCTCTGTGTTAAACCCTTAATATTAACGTGTTTGATTCTGACTACAGCATCAGGAAGTGAATTCCATGATCTCCATTTTATGAAGCTTGGGTAGAAATAAATTATCTAATGGCAGCTTGTTAAAGTCCTGTACACCTGATCATACTATACTGTCTCCTCGTACCCTTTTCTAAATACTCGGTGTCTTATTTTGAAAGCATAATACACAAACTTGAACAGTTGTTCTGTATTGATTGTGAGGTTGACCTCAAGGTGGGAAGTGTTGCAATTGGATGGAAAAAGATTATGGACTTGGAACACTATGATAGGGTATACCATGGATGGGGTCGCTGGGAACAACTTTATTCCTTTCTAGATAATTGGCCGTATTTCATATTTCTTGGGTTGTATCCCAGCTCTGCTACTTAGTAACTTTGTAATCTTGGGAAGCCACAGCTTTCTGAGCCTCAGTTTCCTCATCTATCAAATGGGGATAAAATTACCTTCCTCAGGGAATTATTATGAGAATTACATGGGTTAATACATGTAGGTTCATTAAAGTAGTGGCTGACACTTGGTAAACACTATTAGCTATTATTAGTATTTCTGTACCCTTCACCTAAAATTTTTTTTTAACGTTTATTTATTTTTGAAGGAGAGAGAAACAGAGTGTGAGTGGGGGAGGGACAGAGAGAGAGGGAGACACAGAATTGGAAGCAGGCTCCGGGCTCTGAGCTGTCAGCACAGAGCCGGATGTGGGGCTCGAACCCACGAACTGTGAGATCATGACCTGAGCCGAAGTCGGACGCTCAACCGACTGAGTCACCCAGGCGCCCCACCCTTCACTTTCTATCTGTCTTCTGGGTGTCTGTATTTGTGCATCATTGCACTCTTGCTAAGAAAGGCATAGATTTACTTACAGACGTTGTGATGACTGTCCGCAGGATCATATTCTGCTTTTGTAATTTGTGATGTATTTTAGTAGAGGGAAAAGTTGACTGTTACCCTTGAATTTCATCCATCTTCCAAAACAATTACTGCTTAAGAATTAATAGGATTAATCATCTTCTAAGTGTTTAACTCTGACTTCAAATTTATGAAATTGAAACCTGTTAAAAAAATCAGTATTAACAAAAGCCAAATATATTGAGTGATCCTATTGGCCTTATCTTAAATTTTAATTTCAGATTAGAAGTAAAAGCGAATTTAAAGTATGTTGCCAGATAGAGTCTTCTCTATTTTTATGCACACATTGGATATGAGGTGCATGGTTAGGTATCTTACTTAGCCTTTTAGCCCAGCTCGAGGAAGAGTTAATAAAGTAAAGTTATGTAAAGTGCATTGAACTCCTCAAGAGAGAAGTGTTATATTAATACCTGCCTCACAGTGATGTTCTCAGACTTAATGATAGAAAGTTTGTAAATTGCCTTGGTACTCCCAGTAACATCCTGATGAAGCATCATTTCGTTTTATTGCAAAGAGCTCTAAGTTACACAGAATGCAAGTTAAGGGGGAATAATATCCCAGTCCTTATTTTATAATCAGAAGTACATAAAATAAAGAGAAAACATTTTGTTCCAGTTGTGAGTGGTAGAGTTGATCATTTTTATATTTTCTTTCCATATTACTTTTGGGAGAGGGGCAGAATTTATAACACACAGTTTAATCGAGCACTAGTCATTAAAATATGTAATGGAAGAAACAATGATCATGATACAGAGACCTTTAAGGACACTATTATTCAAACATTTAAAAATTAAATTCCAGTTTTGAAAGAATCAAACTCCATTTTATATGATTCTATTAAGTTTGGCATTTTTGAGACATGTCTTAAATCGATACCTGTAATACTTACAAACATCAGTAGAGAGAATAGTATTGTAAACACATATTCTTGCTGTAGGGTACATTTTAAATGTCTAAACACTAATCAATATAGAGAAATTAAGTATTGACTAAAATAGCTTTATAATAAGTAATTATTGGTTTGCTCTTTTAGAAATTAGACATTTTCACTTTGGGAATAAAGAGTAAATTTACTGTCATGAAATTAAAGTGTTTTTGACCTTTTTGTACAACTTTCCTCTCTCTATGAAATGATTAGGTTTAAATATGATTGCACAGCTGTATTATGTTGCAAGCATCAATTTTTAATTATTATAAGGTCAATGTTAGAACAAATGTGATTAGTACAGTACCTCAGTGCACTTATTTACTTTCCACTAAAAAACTACCCTGTGTTTACTAAAACCAACCTGTACCTCTCTCTGCTGATATGACTAATTATATTTATGCCAAATCCTTTATTTCCCCCCCCCCCAGTGTTCATCCTATGTATGTGATTTTGTTTATTCTTTTGATTTTAAAAAATATAAATTGCCTGACTTATCTCCTCCCTTCAAATAGCGGGACATTTATTTTCCTATGTGTGTGTAGGTGTCTCTGTGTCTATAACCACAGATATTAGTAACTGCACAATTCTCCTGCCTTTGTATAACATGGTGTCTTAGTTAGCTTGGGCTGCTGTAACAAGATATCATAGACTGGGTGGCTGAAACAACAAGCATTATTTCTCACAGGTCTGGGGCTGAGAAGTCCAAGGTCAAGGTACCAGCAGATTTGGTGTCTGATTAGAGACCCCTTTCTGGTTTGCACATGGCTGTCTTCTGGTTATGTCCTTACCCGGCTTCTCCTTAGTGTGTGCACATGGAAAGACACAGAGAGAGAGCTCTTCCTCTTCTATGAGCATTAATTCTATTATGAGGACACTACCTTCATGACCTCATCTAAACTTAATTACCTCCCAAAGGCCTCGGCCCCACCCCCAAATATCAGCCCATCTAAAGCCCATCTAAAGAGAAAAGGAGTTTCCTTTTGAGACATGAGTTTCCATGTTTACATGTGTGTAGAGATTTGTCTTATTTCTCTTACTGCTCCAAGTGACTTTGGATTTAGCTCTTTAAATGAAAAGATATGGTATATAAAAATAACAGAATAGTAAATGAGCTACATGCTAGTCATGAAAATTCTTCAGATGTTCAACATGAATAGTAATTCAGGTTTTAATGAAAAAGTAGTTTTCTAATTCTTTCTTTCCTTTGTATTTTTTTTTAAAGTTTATTTATTTTGAGAGAGGCAGAGACAGCATGAGTGGTGGAGGTGCAGGAAGACAGGGAAAGAGAGAGAATTCCAAGCTGCTAGTGCAAAGCCCAATGCGGGGCTCAAACCCATGAAGCCGTGAGATCATGACATGAGCCTAAACCAAGAGTCGTACACTTAACCGTTTTCTGATTCTAGTTTTCTGATTCTTTTTTTTTTAAATTTTTTAATGTTTATTTATTATTGAGAGACAGAGAGACACAGCGTGTGAGCAGGGGAGGCATAGAGAGAGGGGGAGACATAGAATCTGAAGTAGGCTCCAGGCTCTGAGCTGTCAGCACAGAGCCTGACGCGGGGCTCGAACTCACAAACTGCGAGATCATGACCTGAGCCGAAGTCAGTAGCTTAACCAACTGAGCCACCCAGGCATCCCTCTAGTTTTCTGATTCTTAACTGTTTCCTTATATTTTATTTCTGTTAATAGGTTATATTTTTAAAATAATATTTAAAAAGTAACCCCCCCCGCCCCCCACATTTGTTGTATTTATGAAATGAGACAGTCAGTGTAAGATTTCCTACAAACTAGAACATGCAGGCCAGATGTTCCATCTTCATGGCTTGGTGAATGAATGGTCGGATGCTGGTTGGGCTCCTCTGGGTGTCTTAAGATGCAGTGGTGAAGAACAGATCATTACTTGGCTATGACAAGTGGCAATGGGGCTGGTAGGGAAATGACTCATTATTAGTATTGATCAGGGTGGGCTGTAAAGAAGATAGGTCTTGCCTTTGATTCCTTCATACTTCTTCGGTCACTGAGTAGGGGCAGAAGGAACATTTATAGGAATTATAAGAACTTTACTTCTGTGTTGGATGATGCAGCTTCTTTGGCATTTCCTTCTCACCTGCTGTATTATTGTTGAGTTACATATTCTGAAAATAGTTGCCTTTAAAAAGAAATATGTAGGGTACTCTTGTTGAAAAATTTTAAGGCCTAATAATTAGGATCAAATGATGGAGGTCCAGGCGTTGCAACAAAGAGTTAGGAGGTATTTGGGGTTGGATGGTTCTTTTCCAAGCTTAAATTATGTTCCTCAGGAGTAAGCTTATTCTAAGTAGTTTTGTGAGCCACTTATTCTCTTACTCCAGCTCTGTTACTGCCTCCACTCTCGCTATCTACGTACCAAAATATTGTGAATAATGCACTATAAACATTGCCTAAGAAATTCTTTTTCTTTTATTATTTTTTATTTTTTTATTAAAAAAAAATTTTTTTTAACATTTATTTATTTTTGAGACAGAGAGAGAGACAGAGCATGAATGGGGGAGGGGCAGAGAGAGAGGGAGACACAGAATCGGAAGCAGGCTCCAGGCTCTGAGTCATCAGCCCAGAGCCCGACACGGGGCTCGAACTCACGGACCGCGAGATGGTGACCTGAGCCGAAGTTGGACGCTTAACCGACTGAGCCACCCAGGCGCCCCTTCTTTTTCTTTTAAATAGGACATCATGAAAGCAAGCAAAAAATCTGTTATTATACAAGTCACATATAAGATCTGTATAACAGATCATGAATGTATGATTTGAGAGGACGTAAAAGCCACAGAAATATTGTTTATCAAGGTTAAAATCATGCTTTATTCCTCTCAGCCATGGAACTTGGGCAAAAATTTTTTAAACCAGGTTTTGTCACTGTTTTCAGACCACACATGGGTTGCAGCAATTCCATGGTGCCTTCTCAGTTACCTTCTTTGAGCCTAACTCTTTCCTCAAGACATAAAACATTTTAAAAAGATGAGAGGACCAACTATGGTATTTCATTTTCAGTCTCTGACTGCCTTTACATTTGCTTTTCCTTTCAAGACTGTACTAGTTATCATCCTGACTTTGGACATATAATTGTATGGATTACACATTTAGAGCAGATTCTACTGTGTTTATTTTGGTGGTCACAGGAGTCTAGTGCGGGGAGTGTAAATATGGCTCACAAGATGAAGGAGCAACAGTACCATACTGCTGTATGTTTCTAAGTAAAATAAAATCCATGTATTAATTATCCACCTTGCTTTGGCTAGGTATTTAATATTAGCCATAATTTGTCACTCTCTTCTTTTTTACTATGGTACAGGATGCTCAGGTGGCCTACACAATGTGAAAAAAGGAAGAAAGGGCTTTTGGTTATCAGTTTACCTTTTTTTTGCCATTGTGATAGTTGCTTAGGGTGCAAACTATGGCCAATTTGGAGATGCAGAGCCACATCACTCTAAGTAAGGCTGGGACAGAGAATTTTTCTAAAACTTTGTTTTTTATTTCTTATTTTGTTTTTATTTTTAAAGAGAGAGAGAGAGAGAGAGAGAGAGAGAGAGAGAGAGTCAGAGGGAGAAAGAGAGAGAATCTCAAGCAGGCTCCACGCTCAGCATGGAGCTTGACGTGGGGCTTGATTCCATGATCCTGGGATCATGACCTGAGCTGAAATCTAGAGGTCGATGCTCAACTGAATGAGCCACCCAGGAGCCCCTCCAAAGCTTTGGTGTTTAAAAGACTATTGAAAATGAAATTTTTGAACAGCCTGGAGCCATTTACTTAGCCTGGTCATATCAGCCCCTCTCTGCCATGGTGAAACACTTTTGTAAACACACATGAATAGCCAGTTATCCTATGAAAAGATGATCCATCACATTAAGAAAATGAAAATATTAAAATGAGAATATATTTTATACTGCTGGATAATAAAAATGAAACATTAGGACTATAACAGGTGATGGCAAAGAGAGGGAGAAATGAAACACATAATCTGTTATTGGGAGTATAAGCAGGTGCAACAACAAACAACAGTCATAATATTTAACCAATGTCAGGCATTATTACCCTTTAGTTACTGAATTGAAGGATGGTCTTTGATGCCTAGGAGGCCCAGGTAGGGTAACCAGCTTGTCCCGGTTTGCTGGGAACTTTTCTGGTTTAAAACTGAACATCCTTGAGGCACCTAGGTGGCTCAGTCGGTTAAGCGTCCGTCTTTGGCCTAGGTCATGATCTCACAGCTAATGAGTTCAAGCCCTGCGTCGGGCTCTGTGCTGACAGCTCAGAGCCTGGAGCCTGCTTCAGATTCTGTGTCTCCCTCTCTCTCTGCCCCTCCCCTGCTCACTCTGTCTCTCTCTCTCTTAAGAATAAATAAACATAAAATCAAACACACACACACACACACACACACACACACACGCACACACACACATACACACACACACAAAACCCTGAACATCCTTTGTCTCAGAAACTCTCTCAGCTCCAGGCAAACCAAGATGGTTTAGTCATCCTATGGTCATGGAAATTATAGGGGGCCCTCAGGGGAGCAAGTATTTCTTAAGGGTGGAAATTATTTCAATATTCTAAAAGCTGGCGAATCCACATTGGTGTGTACTAGCTGAACAATAGCTCTGCATACACCTACTTTGGAAGATAATTTGGTGTTATCTTATGAAGTTCAGTAAACACATACCTATAATGCCCAAATTCATCTCTATGGCATATAGATCAGAGAAACTCTTGAACATGTGTATGGGAGATGTGTACAAGCATTTCATAGCCATGTTGTCTGTAGTAACAAAAAATTGGGAAAAACGTGAACATCCTGCAACAGAACACTCGATGACTATGCTGTGTTTTTCATACAATGGAATACTATGAAGAAATACAAATGAAGGGACCATGGCTAAAAGCAGCAGTCTGAGTTCATTCAAATATATTGAGGCAAAGAAACAAGTTGAAAATACATAGGGTATGATTCATTTATATAAAGTTAAAAATAGGCAAAATAAAATATTTTTAAAGGGATATAAACATTCAAAATTATGAAGAAAAGCAAGTGGATGAAAAGTACACAAAAATCCATGGCAGTGATTCCCTGTGGAATAAGGAAGGGGCTCACAAGGGGCCTTGAAGAGATTGAAAAGTTCCAAGTCTTCAGCCAATTCTTCAGTGATACGTGGTTGCTCTTTTTATTCTTTGTACCTAACATGTATAAGAAACACACGCGCGCACACACACACACACACACACACACACAATATTTAATAAAAAATTTGAAAATTCCAAAAAGTTAAATTTTGGGGGGCCCTAAAAATTACATTTTAATGCTTCATGTCCTTTCAAGGTATATGGGAAATTTATCACATAACAAGTATTTATTGATACCTTACCGTGTATTATGTAATGTTGAAAAAAAAAACAACCCCAAATCCCTGCCTTCAAAGGGCATAAATTTTGGTGGGGGAGAAGAACAATAAGCCTCTACATAAATAAATATATAAATACATAGGTACAACACGTATGTTATAAAATTTCAGGTTGACGTTAGAACTGGAAAGTAATAAAGGACAAAAAAGAGAGAAGGTCAGGAGGGACTAATTTTGAGTGATCAGGAAGGCCTTTCAGAAGCTCATGACCTGTGAATAGAGTCCTGGATAAAGTGAGGAACCAGCCACATGAATATTTGGGGGGAGAAGGTTCTAGGCAGAGTGAAGAGCCACTATCTTAGCTCCCAAAGTCCATCCCAAAACCTTCCGCCTCATCCAAGGCACTATGTGCAAAAAAGGAGAGGTCTCTACCCCTCATACATCCCCAATACCTTTTATTTTTCCAGGCTCAGAGAAAATATCCTCATGCTCTCAGATAGAGCTGTCATCCCTAGGCCCCTCACCAGAGTCTATGGCCTCTGTAAGCAGAAGCATTTCTTTGAAAAAATTTTTTTTTTAATGTATGTTTAATTTATAGAGAATGAGAGAGAGACAGAGTACAAGCCGGGGAGGAACAGAGAGAGAAGGAGACACAGAATCCAAAGCAGGCTCCAGGCTCTGAGCTGTCAGCACAGAGAACCGGACGTGGAGCTCAAACTCATGAGCCATGAGATCATGACCTGAGCTGAAGTCAGAAGCTTAAGTGACTGAGCCACCCAGGCTCCCCTATGCAGAAGCATTTCTGAATGGAGCCCATTAACTTTCCCCTTTGGCAAGAGAATCTCCAGACCTCCAGCACTCTAATGTCCATTTGCTGTCTGGTAGGTGGAAGAGAAAAACATCTCTCATTCTTTTTGGGTCTTCAAAGAAGCCAAAAGAAATCACAGATGGTTATTGTAATAGATTATTTTGCTACATTTTGCATGATAAAATGTTTTAAAGTCTCACTGACTATAGTGTGTACTAAAACCTCAGAACCAGCCTTCAAAAAGGCAAGGAGTAGAAGGTTTTCTATAATTAGTGTACCAAAGTATCCTTATATTAGAAGGTTTTTCATGGTCAACTTATGTGATTATCTTTAGCTATGGGTGATAGAGAGTCCTGGCATAGTGAACAGATGCATAACATTGTCAAGCCACTCAGCTTCTCTGAGTGTTGGTCTCTCATCTGCCCCTACCTGAAATGTTTATTGTGTGCATTAAATAAACTAGTGAGTCTGAAGTTGCTTGGTGGCTGATATGACCTCTGCAGTAAGGGTAAGAATAATCATTTGGAATTGAAGACAACTTTTTTTAAAATGATCTGTGATTTTGTTTTTAATTATCCTAAGCCTTTTCACATAATTTACAAATTTGTGCTGATAATATATCTTTTGTATTTTAATTCTTCTGATGAGTTGGCAAAAGCATTATTATCAATCATACATACATGGTCATTCTACCATTGGGTTTTTGAATAGGTGTTTAGAAGACAATCCTAAATTATAACTTGGTCTGATTAAGTAAAGCATTTGGAAGCCAAGTTTGCTGCTGTATCTTGCCACACTGAATCTTAAAAACCTCTGACCTTATAGATCACCTATAAAAATGTGAGAAATGTTAAATATTCTGTATTTAATATTGTACATAAACCATACTAAAATGCCTTTCGTTAAGCAAAAGGCAACTCTTTAGATGTAGGGAATTTTAATTAAACTGGTATAGTTAATACCAAAAAGATAAAGTGGACATTGGCAGCTTATCATCAGCCCTTGCCTTTAAGAGGCTAACAAACGCAACTTGAAACACAACGGAGTCTTGCTGTTCTCTGAGACAGTGAAGGGATTTCCTCAGTATTTAAATATATTAATATAACCACTTATATAAATCTAAATATAAAACTAATCTCCTATAGGTTTAGAGATGACATTTACCGTCTGTGTGAAAAGCTGAACGTTGCTCATCAATTCCAGTCATATCTTCAGAAGGGGAAAACAGTGACAGCACTTGCTGAACCAGAATCACTATCAGAGTTCAAAAAGCTGGTCATATGTTTTAACTACAAGCCAATATTACTTAAATCAGCACTGTCCAAAAAAAGTATTCTCTCAGCCGTTCATGGTCTGAATTCTGGTGTATGAGATCAATTTAAATACAGGACACATGAAAGAAGTCATCAGACATTTTTTTGTTGCTGTAGTTTTATAATAAATAAGGCAGAGGCCAACTGTTGCTCCTTCGTAGCTTTTTTTTTTTTTTTTTTTTTGAGATAAGCTATCAAGTCTGCTCTTTCCCTTGCCTTCTTAATGCCAGCAAAGATCACTTTTATTCCAGGCATGTACTTTCTGGGATTATCCAAATACTCCATCGGTGTCTCCTCTCTCCAGGTGATGCCTTTGTTCTTGTTGGCACCTGTGTACGAAAATCCAGGGGCCTGACCTGTCTTTTGCCCAAATAAACCATGGAGGTTTGGCCCAGACTGTGCTTCTCTCCCTTTTCCGTGGTATGGCACTGGGCACACTTCTGAACAAAAATCATCTTGCCTTCTCAACATCGCCCATTTAAAAATTGCTCTTTTGACGTGTGCGAAATGAAGGTGATGGCTTGTAAGCCGGACGTCCCACTGTCTACTCAAGACAAATTTAATTTCAAATTCTGGTTCTGCCACTTACTAGATGTGGTTAAGTTTCTTTTCTGAGTCTTGAATTCCTCACCTGTAAGCTGAACATTCATTCAAAAAACATTTTGGTAGCTTACGTACATAACCAGATAATGTGTTAAGTGTTAGAAAATAACAATAATTATGATAATAATACTCACTGTGAACTCAAGTTTGTCTCGAGGAATAAATTACTTACCTATAGGATCTGTTGCATTGTTTGGTGCATAGTAAGTGGAAGTAACTATTAATATATGAGTAACGTTTGTATCTTTGGTTCAGATACTTTCCTTGAACTCTAGATTTGTATATTGAACTGCCTACTTGCTCTCTTGGCTTGTATAATATAGATATTTCAAATTTAACACATCAAAATAACCCTATTTTTTCCCTTGTTTTCCTGCCATCGTCCTTATCTTCATAAATAGCAAAATCATCCTTTAATTTGTTTACTCATCCTTGACCTCCTGTTTTCTCTCACATGCTACATCCAGTTTTGCCAACAGATTCACCACCATTTTGTAAATAATGAAAGGAAGGCTTATAGAGTTTAAGAATTGTGTACATGATCCCACAGCTTGTAAAATAAGTAGGGGCATCAGAATTCGAATTCAAGTCTTCTCATTTCCAGTCCATTGCTATTTCATTTTACTATTATGTATTTTTTAAAAGTTTATTTATTTATTTTGAGAGAGAGAGAGCGAGCAAGCAGGGGAGAGGCAGAGAGAGAGAGAGAGAGAGGGAGAGAGAAAATCACAAACAGACTCTGAGTTATCAGCATGGAGCCCAATGTGGGGCTCAAACTCATGAACCACCAGATCATGACCTGAGGTGAAACTGAAAGTCGGATGCTTAACCAAGTTAGCCACCCAAGCACCCCTAATATACTTTTTGTTATACTATTTTATGGTATTAGGGCATGAGTAAAGATTCTTCTTTATCATCTTGGTTAATTCAATAAACTAGTACATATTGATTTAATGCTCATAATTATCACCTCTCGCAAATACCAGAGGATATAAATGTAGCCAGAAAATTATGAAGTACTATTCAAAGAAAACTGTTTGTTTCTGAAAATCCAGTTTCAATAGGAGGACAAAAGGAGGTTTATATTCTCACATAAATAGAGCTCTAATGGAGAGCAAGTTTTCAATGAGCCTGCAGTAGGAAGCTACTATCATACAAAACTGATGGCATCTTTCAGAATCTGTTAAAAGCAACAACATAAGCAATAGAGGGAATTGGAAGTCTCTTCAGATATCCATTCTGTCTAGTCATGAGGAAATCTCTGGGACATTAGGAATGGTAACGGTTTTGTTTTCAAGCAAAATAAACACTCTTCTCTGTTGCCAAACATTAGTCAGAAACCTAACAGGGAAAGAGTGAGGTGGAGAGAGAAAAGCCAGAAAGAACTTATCTTTGCTGATGTAAAGAATGCTGAGTATAACTGCAGTATTAATTGCAGTAAAAAGGCCTAATTAAATTTGCATTTGGTGTTGAAAGCAGCAACTTTCTCTGTGATTTCTTAAACTCGTATTTAAATGAAAATATGGTCACCCAAGAAAATGGTTTGATTAAAACTCTTCACTTTCGACATGGGTAATTACCACAATATATTTTTATTGCAGTCTCTTTGAATATTAGTTATCTATTTAATTTTATGATGCCTGTCACTGACATACCTAACTGCCAGAAGTTGATATGGTGATACACTTATCATTAGTGCTTACTGATGTGTGAATTAAACATTGGTATAAAAGATGCTTCTCACAGTTATGGAAATGTTCATTAAATTGGTAAGTATAAAAACGCTTCTTTTGAGCAATTTTTAATTTAAGCAGTTATAAATATATTACACATAAGGGTATTCTGATTCATGTATTTCAGGATAGAGGGAAAAATGACTTTGGCAGGTTCCCTCTTAGAGTCATCAAATAGGTGTCTGTTTTTCTAATTAAGTATTTTGACACAAACTTTGAATGTAATAAGGTAATATTAAAAGACTGTTTACAGAAATATAACTCATAAAGCCATAGGATGATGAGCTGCCAAAAAAGGATAATTTTTAAACCTTTAAAAATTATGGTATAGAGAATGGGGGAGAGGTGGTAGTGCAGTTGTGTTTCCTGCTGGTGGGAGCACATGTGTCTTCACCGGTGAGGGCTGTGGCTTTGGGGAGAGGGAGAGAATGACCTGCACTAGGAGAGGATTTGAAACCATCATAATGAAGTCCGTTTTGAAAGTCACCAGAATGTTTAATCTAGAGAGAGAAAGGTATAGACGGATGTATAGTCGTCTTATTTTTTTTTTTTTCCCTGAGACAGACACTCTGGTTAGCTGATGTCTTTGCTATACTGGTTAGTAAAAATTTTGAATTTCACCACTGCCTCTGTCTACCACATGAGATTTCCCTCAAGTGTGTCTGAGGCGATTATAATGAGGGAGATTTTTTTTTTCACAGAGCTACTAAAAGGTCTGTCAATTGAAAGGATCCGTTCTCCATTAAAGGCAGTAGGGATTATGAATAATGTTAATATATTTTTCTGAATAGAAGTATACAGAAAAAATATTTTGAATATATACATATATTCCAGAAAAAATATGTTTTTGGAACGAGGAACTAAATGGAGTCAGGATTCACTAATAATTTGACAGTTATGTAAGGAGTAATGTATAAAACTTCTGTTGACTGGTGCCATATTTTCAATTTATTTAAGGAACTTTTGGTGTTCATTATAGACTGGCATTCTGGCTGTCCAGCGCCTACCTGCTCCTGCTCCTTAATACAACTTTGGTTGGATGGCATGTTTATTGGAAAGCTACATAATAAAATCAAGTAGAACTTAAATGTCTGGGATACAGACTCTTAAGTTCATCCTAACTCTAAAATGCTATAATAAAATATCAAAAGAAAAGATGGTATTTAGATACCATGAAAATCAAAAACATCTTGATTGAAACTATTCAGCTACAGACTAATTACCAGAAAGAACAGGCAGTAAAATTCATGCACTGTTCTTCCCATTTGGACTGTCTCTCAAAAGATTAGTATTAATCCTTGATTATAGAATCTTCCAAATGAAAATGATTGCATTTTTGACTTTTAGAATGAGATTTTTAAAAATTGTGAAGTTGATATCCAAGGTGGAGAACCAACATTTTCTTTTATTACTAAAGTTACTTGTGATTTCTAATTAAGACAGAGGCAGTTTGCTGAAGATTGTGTGAAATGTAAATATGTAAATTTTATAGTCAGCCTTTCATTTTAAACCATTAAACTATGTAAGTAATATATATTTTTTTAAATAAAATTACTCCTTGTAAAATGTTCCAATCAAACCCATGGGGTAAATACTATGCTTTGTGTGTGTGTGTGTGTGTGTGTGTGTGTGTGTGTGTGTGTGTGTATCTGTTAGTGGCCGTGGATTTGCTATGATTCGCTCATACCTTTTGCTGGCCTGATGTTGCAATGGGTCAACAACTGGGATTGTCCTGTCATCTTGTCTTTGTTAATGCAGGGATCTCACTAGCTTAGGTCTTTCATATAATTCTCATTTAAGAACTTGGTCATGGCTCATGGTAATTATCCAAGAGCTAAAAAATTCAGTTTATGACTTAGACTTGTTTGCTCTTCATTACCACATTAAGTAGGAAAACTATGAAATATTAGAGATAAACTTATAAAGAAGGAAGCTATACCTACATGAAGAAAACTATAAAATCTGTTGAAATCCTTTAACCAATCTGAGAGACACCATTCTCTTGGCTGGGAAGACTCAATAATATAAAATGTCAGTAATACCAGATTCATACATACACTTGATACAACTCCAGCTAGAATCCCAATATTTTTAAAACACTTTGGACAAAATTATACCATTTAAATGTGAAAGAATGAACAACATGGTTAGCCAAAAATGTTAGTAAAAGATGAACAGTGGGAATAAATTTGTTTTAACAGATATTAAAATATTAATCTATTATTAATAAACAATATGGTATTAGTATGGTACCAGAAATATATACTGGAAGGAAAAAAAAGAAGCTCAAGTTAGTATATAAGGGATTTAATATATGGAAATTTTATGGGAACAAATTTTTTATGTAGTAAGTAGTTTTCATACAATTAGCTATTCATTTGGCAGAGTGTAAAAATGGGCTCTTTATTCCTTTTATCATATACAAGATACAAAACCCAACAGGGGTAAGGATTTATGCATTACAAATTCATTGAAATAAGTTAATTTTCTACCTTCTATCAGTTAAGTTGGTGAGATTTCCTTCTTCCCTCCCTTCTTTTCTTCTCTTTTCTTTTCTTTTCCTTTTCTCTTTTCCTTTATTTTCCTTTCTTTCCTTTTTCCTTCCTTCCTTCCTCCTTCCCTCTTTCTTTCTTTCTTTCTTTCTTTCTTTCTTTCTTTCTTTCTTTCTTTCTTTCTTTCTTTCATTCTGCCTTCCTGCCTTCCTTCCTCCCTTCCCTTCCCTTCCCTTCCCTTCCCTTCCCTTCCCTTCCCTTCCCTTCCTCCTCTTTTTAAAATTTAAATTCCATTTAGTTAACATACAGTATAATATAAGTTTCAGGTGTACAATATGGTGATTCAACACTTCCATATAATATCCAGTGCCCATTACAAGTGCACTCCTTAATCCCCATCACTTATTTCACTCTCCCCCCACTGACCTCCCCTCTGATAACCATCGTTTTGTTCTCTAAGGTTAAGAGTCTATTTCATGGCTTGCCTCCCTCTCTTTCTTTTCCTTTGCTCATTTGTTTTGTTTCTTAAATTCTACACATGAGTGAAATCATATGGTATTTGTCTTTCTCTGACTGACTTATTTCGCTTAGCATAATACTCTCTAGCTCCATTCATGTTGTTGCAAATGCCAAGATTTCTTTTTTTATGGCTAATATTCCGTTGTTTATATACCATATCTTCTTTATCCATTTATCAGTCAATGGGCACTTGGGCTGTTTCCATAATTTGGCTATTGTAGATAATGCTCCTATAAATACTGGGGTGCATGTATCCCTTTGAATTAATATTTTTGTATCCTTTGGGTAAATACCTAGTAGTGCAATTGCTGGATTATGGGGTAGTTCTATTTTCAACTTTTCGAGGAACTTAGTTGGAGAGGTTTTCCAAAAGTAAAGATAAATCATGGTAAGCCATGTGAACATACACACATACATGCGTGCACGTGTGTGCGCGCGCGCACACACACACACACACACACACACACACACAGGGTGAAAGCCACAGAAAACTAAATTCTAGGTTACTAACATTGATGACCTCAATGGAGATATGATGATTTAAAGAAAGGTAGAGCAAAGACAAGAAAAACAAACATACAAGAAAGAAGCAGTTAATAAAAAGTTAATTAAAAAAAGTTAATAAAAAAGTTAATAAAAGTTTACAGTAAAAATTACCCTGAAGGATGTAAAAGTGTGTACGTGTGTGTGTACACATTAAAATAATTGTGGGCACTGGGCAGTAAAGTGTTAATAGTGGATGTTGCAGCTTTGAATTTCTAATGATTTTTGGTTCATTTTGCTTTTATGTTTTGATTAAATTTCTTTTGCAAAGCACATTTTATGATTATATAAACAGAACAATAACTAATGAAGGATTTCTGACTGGAGGGCAGTCAGACCTGAGGGATAAGAAGAGGTAAGGGGAAGAGTCTTCCATATGCACAAGAAGATGCTAAGAGACTCTGTATTGCAGCAACTGTTCATAGTTTTTTCTTCCCTAAAATTATTGACATGTTAAATAAAATCACAATTTGTTATGGAATATGAAGATTTTTATATTTTCTTTTAATTTTTACAGTGTTTGTGGAAAAAAAGGGATAAGCTTATAGCAAAAGGAGGAAAATAATTTTTACTGCTTCTGCAACTGCTATGGTTTTGCACTGTGTCAACTACTCTTGGTCTCTTTCCCACTTTTCTTTTCTCTGCATGGTTTTGGATTAGGGTTTCCAAAAGAGAAATATATATGAATGAGATTTGGGGGGGAAAAATTGAAGCAGTAGCTATTATGTTCTGATATATGTACCTAATGAACTTATGAATCTGGCTGAATAGACTTAGATATTGCCAAATAGGTTTTTGTGTGTGTATGCATTTTTGTTGGTGAAAAGACAAAATGAGAAGAGAGAGATGAACTCAAGAAGAAACTGTTTGGAATAGAATTGGGAGAATTTAAGGAATTTTTTTTAAGCAAAATTAGAGGAAATGTGTAGTATTCAGGGTTTCTTGTGTTAAAAAAATAGTTTTTCATCTTCAGTGTCTCCCAGCAAGATTCTCAGTCAGTGTTGACATCCAAGCAAAGATCAAATCTAGGGTAGTACAAATGAAGAACTCTAGAGTATGCCTGTGAGACCCTTTGTTGTGACCTGAGAAGAACTTAAGAGTGTGCTTACCAGGTATTCTAAGAATACTCTGGTATGCTTTCTCTGCTAGAAAATAAAGGCCCTGAAGGATCTTAAGGGTATGACTCTTAGATATTTTCAACCAGGCAACAGTGCTTCAAAGTATCTTAACGTCATTGTCCCACGGGACCTTGTTGCTTAGAGCCAGTATTGTTTGGAAAGAAAGTGCAGTATAACTTTTGCTGAATGAAGTGGATTATGATTTGACACACAGGAAGCACACAAAGATTTTAAAGGAATTACATAAGCTTGGTAGGAGAAGGATGAGATAGTATAAAATGAAAAGGTTTTATTCCCTTAACTAGGCTGAATACAACTACTTAGTTACAAGGATGGCATTCTCAGGGGCATAGCATGATTCAGAGGGCAGAGCCAACGTCTTTGAAGGAGCAGTCAAAGCTCCAGTGAGACAATCCCAGGAAGCATGACTGTTAACAAGAAACTGGCAACACACTCAAATGGATTTCAAAACTGCTGCGGACCTGCTGTGTGCTTCCCATTTTGTCCATTTGTGAAGGGGAGTATCTATTTTAGTTATTCTGTGCTTTCTAATCAGTGTGTGGGGTGTATATGGTGGCAGCCATTTTTCTCTTTAACAGTCTTCAGATTGACAGCAACTATACATGAGGAACCAAACCCAGGGAAACACAGCACAACTGTACCTGGACCTGACTCAGACCACAAGAT
Organism: Panthera leo; assembly: GCF_018350215.1. NCBI lineage: Eukaryota > Metazoa > Chordata > Mammalia > Carnivora > Felidae > Panthera > Panthera leo. The sequence continues at coordinate 153,526,483 of NC_056679.1, forward strand.
CTTGGAGTCTGAGTCTGATGATACAATGGGACAAAAATGTTGGAAGTGTTGAGAGTTAGTGGGAGAGGCATGAATTTAGGTGGCCCAAGGGTAGACTGTGATAAATAGTAAAAAAAAAAAAAAAAAAAAAAAAAAAAAAAAAAAAAAAAAAGCTCTTCTGAATTCTGTTCCTCTTTACACAATTAGACATGCTCCTACTTATGTCAAAGAGTAGAGTCTAATTTCCTTCCCTTTGAATCTGGACTGAACTTAGTGCTTTTTTTTACCAACAGACTACACTGAAAATGATTTTTTTTAAGTTTTAGAGAGAAATTGAGCATGTGAGTGGGGTAGAGGGGCAGAAGGAGAGACAGAGAAAATCTTAATCAGTCTCCGTGCCTGCATGGACTCCAACATGGGGCTCGATACCTCAACCCTGGGATCATGACCTGAACTGGAATCAGGAGTCAGACACTCAACTGACGGAGCCACCCTGGGACCCCTGCAAATGAAAATGACTTTATGGGACTTGTGAGGCTAGGTGATACGCTTTACTGCCTCTGCTTTGTTCTATTGTAATGCTTGCTTATGAGACATTCTGTTTTAGAAATTAGCTGCTGCTATATGAAGCCCAGCAACATGGGAAGAACACTTGTAGGCACTCCAGGTGAACACTCCAACTGAGGTCTCTCCAAGAGCCAGCATCAGTTGCCATCTTAATGAGCAGCTCAGCTGAGCCTTAGCCGTTGTCTTACTCCAGTTGTATAGGAGAACCCAAGTAAGCACCACCAGCAGAGCTCAGTCAATTCGTAGAACTGTGAGAGAGTGTAATAAATTGGCTTAAGCTACTAGATTTTATGATGATGGTTTGTTATGTGGCAAAACACTAACATCTTTTCACACTTAGCACACTTATTTTTCTCTGCATGGTATGTCTTTGATACTTTTCAAGCCTTCCAGAAGCAAATCTTTTATCTGGCCTCTACTTCAAAACTCTAAAATTCACTCTCTTTTTGTTACCAATTCGCTTGTTTCTGACTCTAGCTTTTGCACTTGAGATATAATTTGTCTCATGTTAATTTGCACTTAGTTACATTTTGTTTTCAAAAGTCCTTGATTCATTTTTAAGTGACATATCCTCTGCTTTTTGCATTTAATTATAGAATTCTCAAGACAGACTCAATCTTTTACTCTCCCAATCCTTTACAGCCCTGAAGTTTATTCTGATCACTCAGTGATTTTAACTACTTAAACCTCTTACAGAATGCTTTTTGGAATTGGAGGATGAGTTTTTACATTGTCCTAGCAACCCTACTGAACTTGTTTAATAACAACTGTTAATCACTGCATGAAATTTTCTGTTCTACACTACATTAATGGTTTGAAAATCTGGGGACTCTTTTCTTATTTTTCTCTGATCCTGTCTTGATTTGGCCCATCTACCAGTCTTCTTCATTTCCTACCCCTGTGACGCTGGTGGTTTTCTTGTATTATGCCAAGCTTTTTCTTGCCTTAAGATTTGCCTTTAGGTTTTCTTCAACCCAAAGTTCTCTGTCCTGGCTCCTTCATACCTTCCTTCTCTCAGCTCAAATGTCATATCCTCAGAGATCTTTTCTTTTCTTTTCTTTTTTTTTTTTTCTCAGAGATCTTTTCTGACCATCTACTCCAAAGTACTCCAAACTCCACTCCTGTCTCTATCCTTTTATTTGACTTATTTTCATAGCATTTATCATTACATGGAATTATCTTTCTCATTTGTTTGCTTGCTTGTTCTATAGCTCCCCTTAATCTTGTTTGTCCTCCTCTCTCACTAGTATGTGAAGTCTAAGAAAGAAGAGTTTTTTTGGGGGGGCGGTTAGCTTATTTCAGTTATTGCTGTATTCTCAGAGTATGGCAAATGCCTGGTGCATCATAGACATTCAATAGTTTTTTTGTTGAATGAATGAATGAATGAGCTCTCATATTCCTCTCCCCATCAGCATTGGGTGGGCCTTGGGCAACCAGCTCAACCCAGGAGCTCTTGATCCTGCCCACTGGGAACTACAATAACAGCACCTGGTCTGGCTGGTGGACGTGGTAACAGTGTGGAGCTTTAACAAGTTTGAAAAAGCTCAACTCACTCTGCTATTAAATGGAAATATTGGAATATTAGACTTATTAATATTTTTGTGCTTAAAATCTGTGTTTATGCTTCAACAAGCCAGAATTGGAATGACTGGGCACCAAAATGAAACATTTTATCTTAAATTATTTTAATTACTTTGCCAAATGGAATAAGGTTTAAAAAATTTAAAGACAAGCACTTTCATTAGCTTAACCTATAGGCAGAATATCTGCTTTCTCTTATTTAAATACGTATTGCAGCTTAAATAATGGAATCGGTTGTTAACCTTAACTTATTTATTGTCATACAGGTCACTTTCTCTGTAAATGCATAACATTATAAGTTCCAGAGGAAGTAATGTGGCATTCAAGATTCTACAAGGAGAATCAAGTAGAGTTGCCTGTAATAAATTTGGACATTTTTCGTTCTTTAAAAATATGTAAGTTTTAGACTTCTTAAGCTCATCCATATCATATTTTTCTCCTTCCAGGCACACAGAAGGATTATGTTTTCCCTCAGCCTTGCAATTGGGAAGGGCCATGTAACTAGTTCTGGCCAATGGGCTATGAGCACAAGAGACTTGTAATTTTGTCATGTAATCACTGGCTCGGGACCTGCAGCTCTCTCTTTCCCTTCTGTGGCGTCTCAGGAGGCTACACATTCCAGATGGTGCACACATAAGATGGGAGAACCTCTATAAACTGGGCTCCCTCAGTGACTCTCTGGTGACCTATGTGGAGTCTGTAGCATGGGTCCCTGAGTCACTGAGTCCCTAAATGACTGTCTGTGGATCTGTTTGGGAAACATAGCATGAGCCAGAAATTATAGTTTTGTCCACTGAGATTTGGTGGTTGATTGTTACTGCATTGTAGCCAATCCTAAATGCATAATATAGTTGAGGAGTAGGAGCTGGGGTTGATTTTTATTAGCTTATGTCGAGTTGAAAAGATTTATAAATATTAATAAAATCACTTTAAACTACCTTGCCATTTTTTTTAAAGAACAAAGAAATTTGTGCAATGTATGCTTGCATTTAATAAAGGGGAATACTTTGTGTATTCCGGATTTTTCATGGTTGTATGGAAGGAATGATCATGTACTGAGGTATGTGGTTTTGGTATTACAGATGCCTTGATCATATGTGGATACAGAGGGGAAAACTCCAGGTCTTCTGTGATTTTATTTCACAACGCCATCTTTTATTTGCACTTAAAAGTAGCTGCAGCTACTAACACTTAAGATATTTTTTTCAGCTTTCATTGCCATGTAAATTAACATTTTTATTACCACAAATTATTCTTGTTTGCTAATTCCAAAGATGTCCAAAAGCAAGAACAGCTTCCCGAGCTGTTAGACTTTGGAAGAGAATAGTAAATCAACGGGTAGATAGGACCATATATCATATTAAACACAGGGAATTCACCACAAAATCATTACACTAAAAAGCGACAATTTTGATTGATTAAAATGGTATGGGCTGGATAGTGTTAAATCACTATGAGTGATATGACATTATAATTTTACATAGCATATTTCTGCCAAGACAATGAAGGTAAAAGGCATTGTCATCAGATGATAACAGACAATAAGAAGAATCCTGATGTTAGATTTATTACCTGGTTTAGATTTAGAAAGAAGTAATTCTTGTCCTGTTCCACTTATCAAATGACTGTAAATTCAGTGATGATGTAAAATTCTAAGGCAGAGCCACTTATAGGTTTGACAAAGTGCCAGCTATAAAGTATTTATTGTTCTCAGTGGTTCTGCCTTACACACTTAAATATTTATCAGAAACATAAGCCCCTCTGATAAATGTTTCTGATCTTTGTGGCTAGATTTTTTTTAACATTTAGGTTTTTCATCAGAAGCCATGTCTATATTTTTATTATCTTAATAACTTTGAGCTTATAATTTGAAAAGGCAATATGTGAGTTTTAAAATTTTATTTCCTTTAACTTCTGCTTTTAAATGTAACATTTTTGAGGTAGTATTCTAAGTTACAGATGAAGACTTCCTTATTTTGCCATTGCTATAGAGATGGCTCAGCCAAATTTTCTGAATTTTATCCTTATGTACATACCAGATGAGAATTACATTGATGATGGTCTAGGTGTAGTCAGAGAAAATTTATAGCATCCAGGTATATTAGGTAATTGTTTTAACGCCACCTGTCTCCATATTTTGTTTCTGAAGGACACAGGCATAGCTAGTTTCTTATGCCCAGCATAGGGGAGACCTTGTTTGGGAGCACGGCTGAACTGGACCAGGGATTAGCACCTGCAGCAGAGAAAGGCAGCACTATCCTGGCTAGTGATCTGTGTGGAGGTATGTCAAGCATGAGAACCTCAGGAAAGAGAGATATTCTGCCTAAGAGATAGGAGACTGGACCTTGTTAGACTTTCTGAAGGCATTCAAAGGTGAGATGCACAAATGGTAAAGCAATCCAGAAGCATAGAGACTAGCAAAAGGAAAGCGATTAGTAGACTCTATAATGTTGCCAAAGCTGTCATATGCAAAAGCCAACCACTGAAATAAGAACAAAGTCCCTGAGCAGTAGATATTACAGAAGCTGAAATAGAAAGTAGTGGAGCCATCAGGAATTTGGAACTTGACATTTCAGAAGACTAAAAGTGGGCTGGGTTGCTACAGTAAAGCTGTTGAGATTATTATTATTATTAGTTTGTTATTCTTCATACGGCAAACTAACTTCAACTATATTAAATTGGGCTTCTCACTCTTCCTCCAACGTCAAAAAATCTAACACAGCTAAGAAAATATAATAAATTTATAAGATCACAGAATTTCAGCTCTAGAGGGAATTTAGAGATGTCTTACCAAAATGTTTCTCTATTTATTTTTACCATGAAGATTTCAGCACAAGAGAGGATAATAACAAAGTCCCTTGTTTTGCTCTACCGGCTAATCATACACTGTGATCATAATTTCTTAAGGCCATATACATATTTTAAGTGATTGTTTCTTCCAACCCTGGTACAAAGTAGGAGCTCAATAAGTGCTTTTTGAAGAGCAAGTCAGCAAAATCTTATGGCATTTGAGAGTTTTGATTTGATTGCAGAGCTGTTTAGTTCTAAATAGTTAAAAGAAGGGATATGGTGAAAAAACAAAGGGAATAGACTTTTATTTACCCCTGCCTACTCTATTTTGCTGAAACTTTCTCTTCTGCACCCCACACATAACACTCTCAGACTCATGCTTAAATAAAGGGGTTATTAGCCTTGTTATCTGATTAAGGAGGTTTTATATCCATCAAAATTGGTCCTGGAAAATTCATTGCAGAAGGCTAGCATTTGGGGTTCAAAATTGCATGGGCAATGGGGCACTGACAGCATCCAAGTAATTTACAGTTAGGTATGCACATTTGCCTAGATTCATGGATTAAAAGTGAAAAAGGTTTTATGTTTGGAACATTTTCTGATTCAAGGATAAGGAAGGTTAGTGTGAAGCTAGGTTCTCTGACCCTCTGATGATTTACATGGAGCTTTCTGTATCAGTGTCATTTTCTTGAATATCAAAGGCTAAAGAGTATTTTGAATAAATCAAATCTTAAAAGAAGTCTCTGAGAAATATTACATATCTGTTGAGCAGGTTAAGAAGGAGACAATTAGTTGAAGCCAGGGACACTTCTTCAATTTTAGCCACCTCTGAAGGACCAACAGTGAGAGCGATCAAAGTCACACCTGCCACTTTGTTTTAACTTTCGGTTTTGTTTTCCCTTGAGATAAAGCCTTCAGAGCCAGAATAAACAATTCTGCAAAATAACATGTAGCAAAGAAAGAATTCTATTTCTGATCTTCATCTGGGGTTCATCTTAGGAGTTACAAAAATAAATCCTTATTTTTGGACAAATTCTGAATTGTGGTCTGTATTGGAGGGTTGTGTTCCTTTTGATAAGAAGCTTTCCTAGTCCACATTTCATACAAAAGGACTGCTGAGAATTGAGATGACTTATGACACATTATTAAGGACTTGGGTTTAGCAAAGAGAAAAACCCAGCCATTTCCATACTGCTCTGCCTTGGAGAAGCAGGAAATACTCCAGGTCAAGGGCATATGCAAGGGCAAATTCTATTCGTTCACAAAATTATTTTACTCACAATACCAGATGGGATTGTTTGGATTCTGTATGACACAGCAGTCCTTCCTTATTTACTTTTTATTTTTTAAGTTTTTATTTATTTACTTATTTATTATTTTTAAAATTTAATTATTTTTTATTTACATCCAAGTTAGCATATAGTGCAACAATGATTTTGGGAGTAGGTTCCTTCATGCCCCTTACCCATTTAGCCCATCCCCCCTCCCACAACCCCTCCAGTAACCCTCTGTTTGTTCTCCATATTTATGAGTATTTTCTGTTTTGTCCCCCTCCCTGTTTTTATATTATTTTTGCTTCTCTTCCCTTATGTTCATCTGTTTTGTATCTTAAAGTCCTCATATGAGTGAAGTCATATATTTGTCTTTCTCTGAGCAGTCCTTTAAATTCTAGAACAAAATAAATCCTAAAGAAGGCAAAGTCAAGAAAAGTTTGGAGTCCTTATTTGTGTGAAATGAAAGAAAGAATAAGAGAGTTAGCTGACGATCCTGTAACTATGTGAACTTTGTATCATGCACTGTGTACAAAAACAATTTCAGATGTTGAGATGTGTATGCTAAAGGAGATCTTAAAATTGTCCTTCCAATGCTCAGGATTGCTAGCATTTGTGAGGGAAGTCCTATGCCTTCCCAAGGAGATAAATAAGATCATCTTAATATGCTCATAATTTTTTATGAGCCAGACCTTTGTTTTAAGAATCAGTTCTAAAGGACTCCGGGGACTTTGGCTATCTTATCCTAACTTAAAAGAAGTCTGGAATTTGAAAAATGCTCTTTCTAGTTTGATAAATTCTCATTCTGCATTAGCTGAGGAAGTTTTCATTCTCCTTGACCTAGGGTTATTCTTGAGTGTTGGGGGACTGACTTACATGCTGTATGAAGCTTCTTGAGAGGATGTTAGTATTCACACAAGATGTGGGCTATGATTTGAGACCTTCCCCAGTTCCAACAGTCAACAGTACAGGGCAAATAGGATTGGTGAATACTGAAATTCAAACTAAAAATTGCCTCTTTAATTGCTTACTTATGTGGATGCTTGATATCCATTAATTGTTGCTTTTAAAAATTGAGACTATATCCGTACATCAATCCACCCTATATGTTTTGATGCATTTCAAAATTAAATTTTCTGGTATAGATTCCAATCAGTATCCCTCATCAACCAAGCACTTTAACATAATGCGTGCTAGAATTTAGTATTTGTTTTTTTTTTTTTTTTTCAGTTATGATTAAAGATAGTGGAATTCTCTTCTGAAGTTTACGATTTGATGATTTTGGCAAATGTATACTCCCTTGTAACCCCAGCAGAAATTTCCTTTGCACCCTTTCCCAGGCAATCCCTGCTTGTACCCCACTGTTCTGATTTTTTAAAAATGTTTACTTTTGAGAGAGAGAGAGAGAGAGAGAGAGAGCGGTAGAGGGGCAGAGGGGGGACAGAGGATCTGAAGTGGGCTCTGTGCTGAAGTTGGACGCTTGACTCACTGACCCAGGCCCCTTGTTCTGATGTTTTTCAGGATGGATTAATTGTGTTATTCTAGAACTTCATAAAAATAGCATCATTCATATCTACACTCTTTGTAAGATTTTCACTGAGCATGTTTTTGAGACTTCATCATATTGTTATAAGTATCTGTGGCTCATTTATTTTTATTGTTGAGTACTACCTCAAATGTAATAACTAATTTGTTTGTCCTTTGTTGAAGGACACCTGTTTTCAGTTTTTGACCATTATGAATGAAGTTGCTACAAGTCTTTGTGTGGTTGTATGTTTTCATTTCTCTTGCATATATACTATGGAGTGGAATGGCTGGCTGGTCATAGCAAAGGTGCATATTTAGTTTTATAAACATTTTCCTGAGTGAAAGGGAATGATATTTTTCCTAATTGTTACTGTAGACTCCCATCTGTAGTGATTTTAATGTTTTAATTCTCCTATGCCACATTCTACTCTGAAGACGAGTATAGGAATATTGTTTTCATCATAGTATAACAATCCAGGGCTGAGCTGGGAATAGGGTCAGGAAGCAAGTGTTCTGAGTTAATTCAGAGCCCTCTGTGCATTACTGTAGTCGCTTCTGGATGGGTAGGAAGGTAGCTGTATTATACTACTGTGAAATAGTTGACAGACTAAGCTCTATCCTATATGAAATGTATTAGAAGAGGCTAAACATAATGTATAGTAATGGTGTCAGTGTTTTCACTAAATTTGTAAGACTTATTGAAGACATTAGTAGCTATACGTGTAGAAAACTATAGACCCAGTTCTATAGGTTAAGTTCATACACCTTGGATTTCTACTCGTTAGGTTCAGCGTATATTTTGTTCCTCATTGAGTTCATGCTAGTCCTCTATAAACGTCTAAACAAAACCCTGATTTATAAGTTTGTCGATTTTTTAACCATAGAAACTGGCTAATATATGGTAAGATTTGAGCCATGGCATGTCTAATGTATAAGTATATTATTTCATACATAGGAAAAAACCTTCTAAACATGATGCATGCTTATGAAGTTTTCACAAGTTAGAAAATAATATATGTTTTTCTAATTTCTCTTGATTGGAAATATGATCATTGGAATTTTCTAGATGTAAGTTTTTTTTTTTTTTTTTAGATGTAAGTTTTTAATGACCTTACTTATACTTACCTAAGTTATTTCCCACTTTCCCCCTTGACTTTTTAACTCTAGGATTCTTTTTTACCAGGGCTATTCTGAAAGGATCTTTGTGATAATCCAGGAGACTGTCCCTATTTTAAGGTCAGCTGATGAGCAAATCACTTCCATCGTCAACTTTGCACTGTTAAGAGCAGAAACTTCAAACACTGGGTCTGTCATTTTCTAGGGTGTCCTTTAGTGTATCCCGTTTTGTCCTGGACAGATTGCAAAAGGGATCCTCCACTGGGTGGGACAATTAGAAAGTGGTGCCAGGATGCACAGGTTGTTTGGGAAATAAAGGACAGATTTCAGCACCACCTCCCTAGGGTATAGCCTGTACACAGCAGCTTCCTGGCATTTTCTATAGACTGACTCCCATGTTTCTCACCTCTGCCTTAGACTTTATTTGTTCCATACTCTGAGCCACCAGAGGGAGACCTGTGTCTTTTGAAGTTCCCAAGGGCCTAGTCTAGCATTGAGAACAGAATAAACCCTCTGGACCCTGTTCTGCTGAGATCTGTGGGTGGCAATACAAAACTACTATCTTTAAACAAAATTTAAGCATTTTTAAATAAAAATTTACAGATTTAAAAGCCATTACAAGCAATCTTAGTTTATGGTAATTAAAAAATAAATGAGGCTTCAATCTTCTATGAGGAATCAAGGCCAAGTGCCCTGTTATCATCTGTGTAGGCCTAAGGAACCCAGACATGGCCAGGAACCTTTGGAGGAAGAATTTCTCTGTATCCCCATTAACTCTGACTTCCAGTTTCCCTGAATAAAGTAAGTGTCTGACATTTTATGAAGACAAATTTTCTCGATAGGGTTCACTCAAAGTAGGATTTCTCCGCTTTTAGCTCTATTAAGCTTCCTGGACACTTTGAGGGTGAGAGTTCTAGACGTCTTGTAGTCATTTTGTTATTCCACAGCTGCTCCTAAAACCAGACATATTAAGGAATGTGTCGAGGCACAATGTCTAGGACGCATTGTTGAAAGTACAAAAAGGAATTTGGAAAGAAGTTTTAGGACACTAATGACAAACATCATGTGTTTCCCAACTTTTCTTGGGGCTGTTTTTAAATGGAAAGTTGTGATACTTTGTAGCAATTCCTAATGTGTCACTCTATTAAATACTCTTCCATTTGTCATGGGACGATAGTTACCTCTATAGGTAAGAACATCTGCCTTCCTGGAACTGAAGGTTTGAAGCATTAGACCAGCTGAACTAATTCAGGAAAAGGGTGTGTGTGTGTGTGTGTGTGTGTGTGATAATAATAGACCTTAAAGAACCTTTAATGATGAGATCCTGAAATTGTTAAAGGTTCTTTTGGATCTGTGAAAAAGTTCAATTCAAATTACTTGGAGCAGGAAGGAAATGTGATAGCTCTTACAGCTGGAATAGCTCACATGCCTGAAGGAATAGCGAAAGGAACTAGAACCCCACATCCTGGAATGGGTCTTAGAACCTCTGGACTCTCTTTTTCTACCCAGCTTTTATCTCTGCTGGTCTCTGATAGGCTTTGTTCTGCATAGAAGGCCTTTTCAAATAATGGAGAAGATGCCCGCTGGCAGCCCCAGAGTCCTACCTCCTAGACTTAGCCTAGTAAGAACCCCTTTCTGCCAGTCCAGTTCTAAGAAAGCACTCTGGTCTTCCTTACATCCTGCTTAAATGCTGGCACCAAAACCTTTTCTCTTGCCAGAGCGAGGGGGCACTACAGTGTGACAGGTTTTAATTGTTAGAATTCAGAGAGGCTGGGAATAGGGTGAGGAGAGCAAGGCAGGGTCATGCAATTACAGGGACAGATACTGTCTTTCTTTAAAATCATCGTACTTTGTTCAAAAGTCTGGGGCAAGCGGAAAATAGAAGAGTAAAAGTCATGGATGCAACTTGGTAGGGTTTAAAAAGGCTAATTTGATACTCTTCCTTTGCCTGAGTTTAGTTGAGAGCTCGATACTGGGTAGAAAGTACAGACTTAAAAACATTGCTTCCCCCCACAACCCCAGATGAAGCTTTTGGAGAAAGTGGTTTAAATTTTTTTAATGTTTATTGTCAAGAGAGAGAGAGAGATTGAGAGCGAGCGAGCGAGCGGGGAAGGGGCAGAGAGAGAGGAGACACAGAATCTGAAGCAGGCTCCAGGCTCTGAGCTGTCAGCACAGAGCCCAATGGGGGGCTCAAAGTCACAAGCCAGGAGATCATGACCTGAGCCAAAGTCTGACACTTAATCGACTGAGCCACGCAGGCGCCCCTGGATAAAGTGCTTTAGAAATGATCCATTGACACCTCCACATCTGCCCTCACGCTTTGGATTCATGTGGGACAGCACACTTCAAGGGAGGAAAGTGGCGGTGTTTAGGGGAGTTCCATTTGCCTGGATCCCTGGTTTGCATTGATTTGCGGCATCAGGAACAAAATCTCTGATCTTCATTCCTTACAGATCTTCATAAATTAACACCACCCACCAAGTGCTTCAGTTACTCCTGATTCATGGAAAGAAAATGGGGCAAGAGATGAGGTGTGCTACCAGAGGTCTCTACCTGATACAAGGAGTCAGGGAGACAAGCTTCCATGAATAATGACTTGAAGGCCCCTATTCTTCATTTACCCTCAACTATTTGAAAATCCCATTTTCATCAAGTAAAACTGGCTCTGTGAGTTGACTCTGGAGTGAAGGCTAGCATTTATATTTCTGCTTAAGGGAATGCTACACATCTGAACTTATCCACTTCCCAGCTATTGTCAAGGTTGTAAAGGCTGGTGACTACTGAGTGCCTATTCCATGAAATTGTTCAGTGACTTACTCTGGTTTGGAGTCTTGTTCAAAGTATCTTAAAGTCCAGTGGGGAGGGGTTATTAGTGAAACCAGATGAGTCATTTCATGAACTCAATCATTGCTCCAAAGCAGAGAAAGGAGACATTAGAGCAGAAGAGGCAGTACTGAGGGAATCTTCATGAAGGAGATACACTTGAGTTATCCCTTGAAGGAGTATTCCAAAAGCAAAGGGAACAGCATGGGTAAAGTTACATGGCATGGAGTATACACATAATATTTGGGAATTGGGAAGACATTTGGCTGGTTGTGTATCTAGTAGAAGAAGGTTACCAAAGCAAATTACCAAACATATTAAACACTTTATATAACACAAACTTTATGGTGCTTTTCATACGTCATTTAATTTAATCTCTATGAGGTTGGGACTAGCTTGTTTCTTCAATGAGGAAGCTGAAACCTATGGAGGTTAAACAGTGTTTTCTGACCACACAGGTAATATTTAAGACATAGGAATAACATGCAGATCTACTTGACTTCAGTTTTCATGCTCTTAACTTCTGCAGTGTGGTGAAGCCAAGGAGAGAAAGGCTGAATAGAGACAGGCTAAGGAATCTGTCCTTAGGTTTGCTCAGTTGCTCACAAGGAGGGAGAAAGCAAAAGGAGATTGTTATTATGCAGGATTGGTGCACTTGTGTGTTTAAAAATTTTTCCTGCACGTTGAATATTTATTATGAATCACCCACATTGTACATTTGTAACATAAGGTATAGGTAAAGAACGTGAATAGAGCAAACACAAGCCTTGATCTTGTATTTGTCTCATAGAGGCAAGAGAGACGAACCAATCATCAGGTACTAAACACAATATAAAATTAAGTCTCCTAAAGAAAACACAGGATGGGGCGCCTGGGTGGCTCAGTCGGTTGAGCGTCCGATTTCAGCTCAGGTCACGATCTCGCGGTCCGTGAGTTCGAGCCCCGCATCGGGCTCTGGGCTGATGGCTCAGAGCCTGGAGCCTGCTTCCGATTCTGTGTTTCCCTCTCTCTTTGTGCCTCCCCCATTCATGCTCTCTCTCTGTCTCAAAAATAAATAAATGTTAAAAAAAAAATTTTTTTTAAATTAAAAAAAAAACCCCACACACAGGGTGGTAGAAGCATAGTCAGGTGAGGGCTTTGGATGCTTACATAGAAATAGGAGAAATAGGGAGATACTCATTGAAATAACCTCTCATTTACAACACAGCAATTTCTATTTTTACACTTAATTGCAATAGATTACCCAGTGTTCACCACTAGATGTCACTGTAAGACTAAAATTAAATTACTGCTTGGCGCTCCCCTGCGGCACCCTCCACCCATATATTTTTCAGCGAATAAGTGGATTAAAAAGTATTAAGAAGGGATACATTTAAAGGGGGGGGGATGTTAAAAAATGAATGATATTATCCTAAATACATCTTTTATTCTACTGCATTACTTTGGAGAACATTATATTGCAGAAAAAGAAAGTGATTCTCAATAAGTATATGTTTGGGGCTAATATTTTAAATTAATTTTGGTTTAAAAATGTATTCATTTACCCCAAAGTAGGATTTTAGTTTTAGACCTAGACTTTGGGTTGTCCATTTGAGATGGTATTTTAAATTGTGGTTTTAATCAAAAGAAAGCAGATGTTAGACATGTCCTGTGACTACTGCTGTCCACATTTATGAGAACAGCATATCTTCAGAGTGCTATGGTGTTTGTGAGATGTTCGCTTCCCCCGCCTATATTTTAGTTAGTTAACATACAGTGCAATATTGGTTTCATAAGTAGAATTCAGTGATTCATCACTTACATACATGTGAGATGTTCTTTTGATTCTGTAGTTTCAGTGAGTTTAATAAAGGGAGCTCAGCTATTCAAAGATAACTTGCTTTGTTAAATTTCACAGAATTTCATTGCCTAAATTATGTGATGAAGATTTTTCAAAAGACTCCAACTTCATTTTTTCCCCTTCCCTGTGATAGCCCTTGCATTAATACACAGATTTTTACTTAGGGTAAAATATTCAGGATTTTGGATTTCTGATTTGATTTTTTAATATTTCAAAATGTTAATATCGCTCTGTCCCTGCTCAGATACATGAATCCCTTCTCTCTTTCCTTCCATTTCCTGCTATTCTTTGCTCTTCACCTGTCTGGCTCGCTGGTGGAACACTTCCATTGCAGTGGCTTCTCTGCTGTATTCATGGCTCGCCATGACCACGTGAGTAGTGTGAATGGTTCTTCTCCTTATTCACTCTTGTAAATTTAGCTTGTCATGTGGTCTTATCCTTTTCTTATCGGTTTTCTTTCATAGCATCTTTCATTAACCTTTGATAACAATAAAGAAGATAAACACAACAATAGTTTATTTCGTCTATTTACCTTTCATATCATATTTGTGACTACGTGACACCAAAATGACTGGCTGACAAACTAATTTAGGCCAGCTGCTAGTTTTTACAACTTCTGGTCAAACACATGGGTTGATACTTATTCCCAGTGAAAAGACTGAATATTTGGATTCATGTGGAATTAGCCTTTTTTGAAAGTTTCCCAATTTTTAATTGTTACTACCTGCTGGTTGTTCCATCCATTTCCTACTGCCTGTAGGGGAGTTTCTTTCTTACGGTTCTGAATTTTTAGGACTGCACGGGACATGAGACTAGGGCTTCTCATTAAGGCTATTGTTCAAGTTTGCTATTACACAGAGTTTTCTTTTTTGCAAGCACACATAGGAAGAAACCAATATACCTGAGATCTAGATATAGGTTAATATAGATATAGATATAGATTAATAGATTAATATAGATTAATATAGATACAGATTAATCCCTCCCCTCTTTTTGCAAAACCTCACTTTGTGCCGAAAGGCTACATTAAAATTTTTCCTTCCATATAGTCTACATACAGAAGTTCTACAGAGATGACACATACAAATTATGCAACTTCTCTTTTTTTTTTAAGGTTGGAGTAAATGAATGTTGGCATTTAGCTGTTGTCAGTATTTTTACCCCAGGGATATTTAGCAGGAACAAGAATCAGCACCCCAAATATGATTTCTGCCATATAAGTATACACTTTTTTTTCTTAGTCCTAGAGACTACGTCATTTCACCTAACATTTTGCTTTTTTTTATGTTTTTATTTTTGAAGGAGAGAGAGAGAGAGAGACAGAGCATGAGTGGGGGAGGAACAGAGAGAGAGGGAGACATGGAATTCGAAGCAGGCTCCAGCTCTAAGCTGTCAGCACAGAGCCTGATGCGGGGCTCGAACTCATGAACTGTGAGATCATGACCTGAGCTGCAGTCGGAGGCTTAACTGACTGAGCCACCCAGGCACCCCCTAACACTTTGCTTTTTTTAGGTGTGGCCGGTGCTGGCTTGTTAGCGAGCCTGATTATCTGACCAGTCAGCTTGAAACTGCCTTCTTTCTTCTAAAATAAGAGGGAATAAGTTTTGAATGTTTTATCAATAATCAAATAACCAATATGCAGAATATCAGGAAACATGAAAGCTATGACCAATAGTATACAAAAGAGAAATAATTAAGAAATCACACAGTAAAGTCAGCCAGTTATTTTATTTTTTTGAGAGAGTGAGTGGGGGAGGGAGAGGGAGAGGGAGAGAGAAGCTTAAGCAGCCTCCACGTCCAGCATGGAGCCCGACACGAGGCTCAATCTCATGTAGAGATCATGACCTGAGCCAAAATCAACACTCAGACGCTTAACTGCCTGAGCCACGCAGGTGCCCTTAAAGCCAGTTATTAAGTCTTACTTAGACACTTTAGAGTAAAACAGACCAATTACAATTTCTGTTGGAATTAATCCATCTAGTAGAGTCTCCTGTCAACATTCAGGGAACTCTAGGTCATTGTGGCTCAAAGCGTGGCCCACAGACCAGCAGCATCAGCGTCACTGAGGACCCTTTGAGAAATGTAGACTCTCAAACCCCATTCCAGACCTACTGAACCCTAAGTAGCAGTGCAGCAAGATATCCAGGTGATTCTCATACCTGGTGATTCTATTACGGTTTGAGAAACACTGGTGTAGGTCATGGTTAGAATTAAGACTACCTTATCTGTTTAATTCATTTGCTTCAAGTTTTGAATACTGGAGTCCCTCTTCTTTCTCCTCCTCCTCCTTTTTATTTGTTTTCATAAAACATTTGGGCGAATATTGTTAAAGAAATAAGTTTCAAAATTTTTTTGAGACAACAGAAAAAAAAAGGCACTTTTCCCAGGTCCAGATTGTGATTCACTGAAAGGGAAAATATAAAATAGCTCCAAATGCTTTGAGTAGCTAATACATTACTTGAACATTGTTCTGTATCTGACATTGTTCCCCAAATAAAACAATTAGGCAAAAAACTCCCATTAAATTCATATTCTTTAACTTCTTATTGTGTTTCCTGTCCCTTCCAACTGTGAAATGATTTCTTCAGTCTCTTGCTCCCATGCCTCACCTCTCTCCCCCCGTTCCAGGTGGTAACAGTTTATGGAGCATGTTGCTGTGTTAATACCTTGTTAGGGTGGTTTCAGCTGTTGGGTCTTTGAGACGTCAATGTCAGGACTATTTTACTATAAACCCTTGACAGGGAGGGAAAATCTGGGACGTGCCGAACCTGTACCTTCTCACACTACAGGAAGCTGTACAACTATAGACGTCTCTTCCCATGATGCCGTGTTGCTGGCTGGGTAAGTAATTAGAACTATTCTGCTTCTAGTCAAATAATTAAGACAATTTTAAAATTTATTTAAAATTGTTACTGGGCTAGACATGGCATCACAGGGTTCTGATAGTATTTTAAAATTTAGTATAGTCAGGCATAGGGGATGAATATTATAACCTTTATTTTTAACAAGTGACACATTTTAGAATTTATGACAAAGAAAAATAGAAAAACTTTTTCTCCAGTTTTATCATACCAACATATTGTTTAAAATTGTCTAACTTGATTAGGATCTTTTAGTTTGGCAGTCGATGTTTTAGAGTTTAAAAATAGCATTTTAAAATATAACATTAAGAGTAAAGCATGAAATTGTGGAATCATTCTGTTGTACACCTGAAACTAATATAAAGCTGTATGTTAATTATACTTGAATTAAAAAGATAAAAAATAACATTTTACATATTAAAATTTAAAAATTGCAGCATAATTAATTGAAAGCAATTTTTTTCTTTGTTTAAAAAACCTACATTGTTCAGATCATCAACTCAGGAAAGAAGGATAAAAACATTTTCATGGTTCGAATCTAATATAATCCAGTTTCATCCCAAATGCAGTGTATTTAATTTTTTTTCTCCACAAAGGAAAATGTAGTGTGAAACGTGTTTTTCTTTTTTTTTTTTTTTTCACACTCTTTTTTGGTTAATTTAAACATGCAATTTGGTCAATTTTTACTCTTGCTTGCAAGGTTAACTATAGGTCAGCACTGTTTGTTTCTTTAATATTGACTTAACTCTGACTGCTGTTGACATTTTTTAAGGTCTATTTCTTTTAATACTACATAATTTAAGGGGGAAAATCAGGACTAATTAGTTGTTAATGAGAAACACGTATAATGAGAAACAAATGTAACATTAATGTCATGTACAATGTATATCTGTGTGGTTTAAAAGGTAGGAACACGGTCATTATTCAAAATTAGGGAATAAAATCATTGTAATAATTACTAGCAGATGTGTTGTAACTTGTGTAGCAAGTCAAGATTTCTTTAGATGAAGTGTTGCAGCCTTTGATAGTATGCATTTGATGTGGTTTTTTTTGGAAGGGCTTATACATTTTTTAATCAAAATCTTTTTTAATCCAGCTGCCTGGCATCTATAGAAGCTTGGGAAAAATTTAAGCTAATGTTCTGCACAACTTTGTTATTTCCTCAGCAGCCCAGAGATGGTTGTTGACACTCCGTGATGTTTGGCTGTGGCAGCCCATTTTTCTGCCAGGTTGCCGTATGCTCACGGTCTAAGGAGCATCCTGTGAGTCTGAACTTGCAGGCTTACAATTGCGTGTTCACTACTAGAGACTGCTGAACTCCACACAGGTGCGGGATGACCTCACAGATTCCCGGCACACCTGAGGCTGAGCGTCTCGACCCACTGGTTCTTAGCCTTGTGTGTGTGCATTCTGTGACACTGAGCAACGGCTCAGGTTCGAACGATAGTCTTTCCACTTCAGGGAAGTCTAGATGGAGGCAACTCTGAAACGCCATCCTGTGAAAACAGTGCATGAAAAGGACTATGTGTCTTGGCTGGGGTGGTGAAAATGTGAGGATGAGGGTGAGGAGAGCAAGGAAGGGAAGACAAATGGTGAAACAACCAAAAAAAAAAAAAATAGCACCAGGTGTGAGGATTTAACCCTTAAACTTTTGAATGGTTTCTACCCAAGTAGGTGATAGTAATAAGAATAGTTATAGTCTCGTTCATCCATCCACTCATCCATCCACTCATCCATCCAACCAACCAACCAACCAACCAACCAACCAACCAACCAACCAACCAACAGATATTTATCAAGTGTACTCTAAGTGTTGGAGCAGAAGTTAAAGCAGTAGATAAAACATAGGCAGTCTCTACTCTCATGAGACTTATGTTCTAGTGAATAATAATATCTAGTATTATTCAGGCTTATTGTATTCTAAACACACTTCTAATTATTTTAAATATGGTATGTCATTTAATCCTCATAAATTGTTCTAATTGAACAGATAAGAAAACTCTTTAAAATACGCCATCACTAATAGTAGACATGAAACCCCATCCTTCTAGAAATAGGTACTTGTTAGAAAAATGTTTTTGATTGTTTTAATCAAATAAACATTCAAGCTACTGGAAGAAATATGTAGAGATCAGTTAAAGTGTAAGAAAACATTATATAGGTTACATATAATATATATATATATATATATATATATATATATAAATACTATAATATATAAATAAATGTTACATATAAAAATATATGTATGTAAACATTACATGTAAATGTATATATGTAAAGAGAAATATCTCCAATATAATGTTAAAATTAATTCTTTAAAAATTTTTTTTAAACGTTTATTTATTATTAAGAGACAGAGAGCATGAGCATGAGAGGGGCAGAGAGAGGAGGAGACAGAGAATCTGAAGCAGGCTCCAGGCTCTGAGCTGTTAGCACAGAGCCTGACGCGGGGCTTGAACTCACAAACCGCGACATCATGACCTGATCCGAAGTTTAATGCTTAACCGACCGAGCCACCCAGGTGCCCCATAATATTAAAATTAATTCTAATAAAACAAATTTAAGGGGAAGGGCAAGGCTCAGAGTATGTATAGAGAGTATGTTTTACACTTAAGTTGGAACCAGTTACTAATGGAATCCTAGTAAAGGATACTTTTTTCAAAGTTTTGGTAAATGGACCACTTACATCAGAGTCACCTGGATGTTTGCTAAAATTGCCAGTGGGGTGGCATTTCTCTAGACATAGTGTATACGAATAGCTGGAGGCAGGGCTCAGGAATCTGCATTTTTCACCCAATCTCTAGGTGATTCATATTCATTCACATTATAGTTTGAGAACCACTGATAAAGAGTATCATTTTCATGGTCTAGTATTTCACATGATCTCTATTTGACATTCTCAAAAGTTATATTGTCAGCTGGTGAACATCTGTCTATAATTCTAACATGAGCATTAATAGTACATAATAACATACAGTATCCATTAATGTTGAACAAGGTATGTATTCTCTGGCATTATGAAACCTAGAATACAGTGTTTCTTTCTATGTGTTATGTCTGAACCAGTGGCATAAATTTCATTTTTTGTCTAACTTTATCTCTGATGGATGTTGTCTGATTTAAGCTATCCAATCCTTTTTTATTGGCTCCTGCTTTTTCAGTATATCTTCAATCTGCTCTCCAACTTTCTTTCTTTAAAGTTATTTTGAAAATAATTGTTTTTATAAGAGTAAGGACAACTAATTACTAATCGACTCATAATCTGGATCATTGCATTATTAAATATACATATTTTTCTTTTTATTCAAATAACAGTGGCCTAAGGTAACAATGTTAAAATCTCAGTGGCTTACCACACGTGAAACTAAGTTCTCGCTTATGCTAGTAGCCTAATGAGAGTGTGTGTGGCATTGCTTCTCACAGTTGCAAAGCATCACAAGCTCACAGAGGCTCTGCTTCTTGAAGCTGCACTGCTGAAATATGTGGCTTCTTTGATGAAGGTTGAGAGTTGAGATGTCCCGTATGGACTTTGAAATGCTTTGGTCCAGAAGATGCCCATACCACTTTACCATTTCCTTCCACAGACCCATAACCATGGGTCATGTGGCATTACCTAGCAAGAGGGGGGCAGGGAAGTGTGAGGGAGCATTTGTGTATTGGTGGGCAATAACATGCTTGCTGTATTTTTGTACCTTTAGATTTCTGGTTTATTTCCACACTGGTATGAATGAAGCAGATGTGAGTTATTGTATTTCATTTAACCAGGATGGAGGCAGAAAGAAGACACCTTTGTTAAAATACATTGTTATTTGTGTCAGTAAAACAGTGAAAATAATTTTCTTTTTCTAAAGTTTATTTTTGAGGCGGCAGGGGGAGGGACAGAGAGAGAGAGAGGCAGGGGGGTGGACACAGAATCTGAAACAGGCTCTAGGCTCTGAGCTGTCAAGACAGAGCCCAATGTGGGGCTTGAACTCTTAAAGGCGAGGCAAGATCATGACCTGAGCTGAAGTCTGACGACTTCAACTTGAGCCATCTAGGTGCCCCTAAAAACCATTTTTCTTAAGCCCCTGTGGTAAGGTACTATAAAAAAATACACATGATGTGTAAGACACAGAAGTAGAAAAATTGTCATGCAAAGAGAAACAGAATACTTGACCAAATGTGACCCAAGTGATAATTAAAAAAAATTTTTTTTAATGTTTATTTATTTTTGAGACAGAGAGAGACAGAGCATGAATGGGGGAGGGTCAGAGAGAGGGAGACACAGAATCTGAAACAGGCTCCAGGCTCTGAGCTGTCAGCACAGAGCCCGACGCGGGGCTCGAACCCATGGACCACGAGATCATGACCTGAGCCGAAGTCGGCCGCTTAACCGACTGAGCCACCCAGGCGCCCCCCAAGTGATAATTTTTAATCCAACAAAAACTTTTTATTTGAATTTGAGAGGGGTAGGGAGAGAGGTAGAGGGAGACAGAGAGAATACCAGTAGTCTCCAAGTTCAGTATGGAGCCCGACTCAAGGCTTGATCCTATACCCTGGGATCATTACCTGAGCTGAAATCAATAGTTGGGTGCTCAACTGACTGAGCCACCCAGGTGCCCCCAACAAAAACTTTTTATTTTTATTTTTTTAATTTTAATTTTTTAATGTTTATCTTATTTTTTATGAATATAATTTGTTGTCAAATTGGCTTACATACAACACCCAGTGCTCATTCCAACAAATGCCCTCCTCAATGCCCATCACCCACTTTCCCCTCTCCCCCACCCCCATCCACCCTCAGTTAGTTTTCTGTATTTATTTATTTATTTATTTATTTTTTAATATATGAAATTTACTGTCAAATTGGTTTCCATACAACACCCAGTGCTCATCCCAAAAGGTGCCCTCCTCAATACCCATCACCCACCCTCCCCTCCCTCCCACCCCCTATCAACCCTCAGTTTATTCTCAGTTTTTAACAGACTCTTATGCTTTGGCTCTCTCCCACTCTAACCTCTTTTTTTTTTTTCCTTCCCCTCCCCCATGGGTTTCTGTTAAGTTTCTCAGGATCCACATAAGAGTGAAACCATATGGTATCTGTCTTTCTCTGTATGGCTCATTTCACTTAGCATCACACTCTCCAGTTCCATCCACGTTGCTACAAAAGGCCATATTTCGTTCTTTCTCATTGCCACGTAGTATTCCATTGTGTATATAAACCACAATTTCTTTATCCATTCATCAGCTGATGGACATTTAGGCTCTTTCCATAATTTGGCTATTGTTGAGAGTGCTGCTATAAACATTGGGGTGCACGTGCCCCTATTGCTGGGTCATAGGGTAGGTCTATTTTTAATTTTCTGAGGAACTTCCACACTGCTTTCCAGAGCGGCTGCACCAATTTGCATTCCCACCAACAGTGCAAGAGGGTTCCCGTTTCTCCACATCCTCTCCAGCATCTATAGTCTCCTGATTTGTTCATTTTGGCCACTCTGACTGGCGTGAGGTGATATCTGAGTGTGGTTTTGATTTGTATTTCCCTGATAAGGAGCGACGTTGAACATCTTTTCATGTGCCTGTTGGCCATCCGGATGTCTTCTTTAGAGAAGTGTCTATTCATGTTTTCTGCCCATTTCTTCACTGGGTTATTTGTTTTTGGGGTGTGGAGTTTGGTGAGCTCTTTATAGATTTTGGATACTAGCCCTTTGTCCGATATGTCATTTGCAAATATCTTTTCCCATTCCGTTGGTTGCCTTTTAGTTTTGTTGGTTGTTTCCTTTGCTGTACAGAAGCTTTTTATCTTCATAAGGTCCCAGTAATTCACTTTTGCTTTTAATTCCCTTGCCTTTGGGGATGTGTCGAGCAAGAGATTGCTACGGCTGAGGTCAGAGAGGTCTTTTCCTGCTTTCTCCTTAGAGGAGAAAGCAGGAAAAGACCTCTCTGTTTTCTGTATTTAAAAGTGTTTTGTGGTTTGCCTCCCTCCCTCTCTGTTTGTAACTATTTTTTTTACCCTTCCCTTTCCCCATGGTCTTCTGTTAAGTTTCTCAAGATCCACATATAAGTGAAAACATATGATATCTGTCCTTTTCTGACTGACTTACTTCACTCAGCATAATACCTTCCAGTTCCATCCACATTGCTGCAAATGGCATGATTTCATTCTTTCTCATTGCCAAGTAGTATGCCATTGTATGTATAAACCACATCTTTATCCATTCATCAGTTGATGGACATTTAGGCTCCTTCCATAATTTGGCTAGTTTAAAGGGCTGCTATAAACACTGGGGTACACATGCCCCTATGCATCAGCACTCCTGTATCCCTTGGGTAAATTCCTAGCAGTGCTAATGCTGGGTCATACGGTAGTTCTATTTTCAATTGACAAAAACTTTTTAACAGCAAGGCAATGCTAACAAAAAGGCATATTGGATAGGCACTACAAGAAACTGCATAAGATAGTTAATGAGTACTTTTTATAAAACTACCCTGTTGCGTGAGCACAAGTTATAGCAGTGATTAAAACAAAGTCCCTGCTCTCCTGGAACTTAGCTTTAAAGCATAATAATGGCTAACCTGTATTTAGGCTTACTGTTAGTACTCTTGTTACTTATTTACATATTTCATTTCATCCTTGTAACAATCTCATGAGGTTGTTGTAATTTTTTTTCACCCATCTACTGATTTAATAGGTTTCTTTTTTTTAATTGTATTTTTTTAATTTACATCCAAATTGGTTAGCACATAGTGCAACACTGATTTCAGAAGTAGATTCCTTCATGCCCCTTACCCATTTAGCCCACCCCCCCACACCCCCTCCAGTAACCCTCAGTTTGTTCTCCATATTTAAGAGTATCTCATGTTTTGTCCCCCTCCCTGTTTTTATATTTTTTGCTTCCCTTCTCTTATGTTCATCTGTTCTGTGACTTAAAGTCCTCATATGAGTAAGATCATATATTTTCCTTTCTCTAATTTCTTTTAGCATAACACCCTCTAGTTCCATCCATGTAATTTCAAATGGCAAGATTTAATTCTTTTTGATTGCCGAGTAATACTGCATTGTATGTGTGTGTGTGTGTGTGTGTGTGTGTGTATGTATGTGTATATATATATATATATATATATATATATATATATATACACACACATATATATATATACACCACATCTTCTTTATCCATTCATTCATGGATGGACATTTGGGCTCTTTCCATACTTTGACTATTGTTGATAGTGCTGATATTAACATTGGGGTGCATGTGCCCCTTCAAAACAGCATACCTGTATCTCTTGGATACATAGCTAGTAGTGCAGTTGCTGGGTTGCAGGGTAGTTCTATTTTTAGTTTTTTGAGGAACCTCCATACTGTTTTCCAGAGTGGCTGCACCAGTTTGTTTTCCCCCCAGCAGTGCCAAAGAGATCCTCTTTCTCCACATCCTCACCAACATCTGTTGTTGCCTGAGTTGTTAATGTTAGCCATTCTGACAGGTGTGAGATGGTATTTCATTGTGGTTTTGATTTGTATTTCCCTGATGATGAGTGATGAGCATTTTTTCATGTGTTGGTTGGCCATCTGGATGTCTTCTTTGGAGAAGTGTGTATTCATGTCTTTTGCCCATTTCTTCACTGGATTATTTGTTTTTTGGGTGTTGAGTTTGAGAAATTCTTGATAGATTTTGGATACTAACCCTTTATCTGATATGTCGTTTGCAAGTATCTTGTCCCATTCTGTCGGTTGCCTTTTAGTTTTGCTGATTGTTTCCTTCACTGTGCAGAAGTTTTTTATTTTGATGAGGTCCCAGTAGTTCACTTTTGCCTTTGTTTCCCTTGTGTCCAGAAATGTGTTGAGTAAGAAGTTGCTGCAGCCAAGATCGAAGAGGTTTTTGCCTGCTTTCTCCTCGAGGATTTTGATGGCTTCCTGTCTTACATTGAGGTCTTTAATCCATTTTGAGTTTATTTTTGTGTATGGTGTAAAAAGTTGTCCAAGTTCATTCTTCTGCAAGTCGCTGTCCAGTTTTCCCAGCACTATTTGCTGAAGAGACTGTCTTCATTCCATTGAATATTCCTTCCTGCTTGATCAAAGATTAGTTGGCCATACATTTGTGGGTCCATTTCTGGGTTCTCTATTCTGTTCCATTGATCTGAGTGTCTGTTTTTGTGCCAAGAGGTTGTTGTAATTTAACCGGGGATATTAAGATAAACTTTGAGGAGATAAGCATCTTCTTTTAATGGATTTTTTTATTCACCTGAATCAATAGTAAGTTTAGAGATGTTTGGTTCGACCATATGAAATTATCATTTTTATAGGTCACCAATTATCAAATATTGGCAATTTCATGCAATTTAACCTAATAGTCAAAATTTCTGGAAATTATTATCAGAACAAAAATAGGCACTATCATCATCCATTTATCATGTTAATAGCATTTACTGAGTTCTTCAGTGTGTCCACCATTGAACTAACATTTCACATGTATTTTTCCATTTAATTCTAGACTAGTTTCTTTTTTTTTTAGTTTTTTTTTATGTTTTTATTTATTTTTGAAGGAGAGAGAGAGAGAGACAGCACGAGTAGGGGGAGGAACAGAGAGAGAGGGAGACACAGAATTGGAGGCAGGCTCCAGGCTCTAAGCTGTCAGCACAGAGCCCTATGCGGAGCTCAAACCCACGAACCGCGAGATCATGACCTGAGCCGAAGTCGGACGCTCAACCGACTGAGCCATCCAGGCGCCCCTAGACTAGTTTCTTATGGCTCATGCAAACAAATTACCACAAACTTAATTGTTAAAAAAAAAACCCCAACAAATTTATTATCTTATAATTGGAAGTCAGAAGTCCAAACAGGTTTCAGGCCTCTTTCTCCATCTTTAAAGCCAGTGATTCCATCGCTCTGAATTGTGATTCTGTGGTCACAGCTCTTTCTTTGATTCTAAAGGACCCCTTGTGATTACTTTGGATCCACCTGGATAATATGAGATAATCTCCCTACTTGCCAAGGTCCTTAACTTAATTGCTTCTAAAAAGTCCATATAAGGTAACATAGCCTTGTGTATAAGGGATAAGGATGTTGACATGTTTGGTGGCCACATCTTCTAATATAATTCCATGTAGTAGGAACTATCATCCCTGTTTTATAGATGAGAGAGGCTGTAAGCCTATCCACAGTCTCATTAGGCAATGATGGGGCGAAAATGAGAACAGACGTATCTTACTTAAGTGATTCTACTCTACCAGTGAAACCAAGACAACAAACAAAACCGTTCTAGGTGTTCACTTACAGTTCCAATAAAATAATTCAGTCTGGCAAGTCTGAAGCAACTTACTCTGATGGAGCAAAAAGAAGTCCATTCTCGCCACAGTTATTTTTTTATGGCTTGAAAGTTTTTTCTTCCATGCTTAAGAGTGTGAAGCCCTGGGGTTTCAAGATATCTGGGCTTTTGAAGAAAGTTAAAGTTGCCACTTTCACAAAAATTTGAATGCTCTTCTGCCCTGCTGAGAGCACAAGTCAGGTTCATTAATTTCAGAAACCATATCTACCCTCTCTCTGCCTCCTATCCAAATGGAGTATTTTATATCAGATACCTCTATCTAGTCATATGTGTCTTTGTCACACACATTACATCTTACACACTACATACACTTCAATATGTAGTAATAATTTTTAATTTAAATCGAAACAGAACCTCTGTTTATCAGGCTTAATCTGAAAGCCCTGCCTTAAAATGATCACCATCACACTCCTGCCAAAAGCATGGGTGAAATGGTTGATGTTGAAAAAAATATAGGACTACTTAAATTATTATTTTCTCTGGCTCTTTAATCACTATTATTATTTAAAAAGAAGACTGCATCAAATGCACGCAATAATAAAGCCCTTAGCTGTTACCATTTAAAGCAATGGTATTATAAAGAGCAGTCCTGCATATTTTGCAGAACTGTTTCTTGAGTACATACTTTTACTCCTGTCCACACCCTTCACCACTGTTCCTCATTCTGCCCAACACAGCCACTGCCTCCTGCTCTGACAGACTGAGTACATTTTTCATGTAATTGAATGTTCTTAACAAATATTTACAGGAAAATTCCTCAAGGTCAGTAAGAGATAAGTGATTCATCATCTTTCCTTTTATTTCTGTGACTGCCAGGAAACTCAGGGCCTAAATTGGCACTAACTTGTAGAACAGCTTCTATTCTCTTTTTGTGTGAATTCATGTTTGTTGTATTACTAGCCAAACATATGTGTGTTTCAAATTATTTAACAAACATGGGCTTGGTATGTGTTTTAAGGAAATAATATTAAAGTAATTTATAAGCTACCACATAAAGCTTCTGGTGAGTGCTTTCAGTCTAATGATTTCTAAAAGTGACGGATTTGGGAAGAGAAGGTCACCATCCCTCCCAGTCATCCATGGGCAGAAACTCAAAGTGGCAGGTTGGCTTTAATTCTTCAGGAATTTGATGATAGGGCATTATCCAGAATTCTGATTGTTATTTCTGTGATTTGGTCTGCCTGAAGCTTAGATAGTGAGATGTTAAAGTTCAAAATTTCAGAGAGGTAGAACATATAAAAAGGAGTCTGAGTTGCCAAATGGCCTGACATACTAACAGCATCTTATAGGATTGTGGGTAAGCACATATATACTGATTCTAAAACGTGCCATTCTCGTGTGTCAAACATACACAAGAGAATGGTTTTAAATCCAGAATACATGTCAGTGGAGGTCTTGTCATCAGTGCTCTGGCGTAATGCCTGCAGGTGGTAAATGCTTCATAACTCCTGTTGAATTACTAAGGACAAATTTTAAATAGTGCACACCTTTGAAAGTAGTTGTGTTTTATAAGTAGTAAAAACAAGATTCAGAATTTGGTTGTTTGTGGAATTGGTGATGTAATAATGCTTTGGGACATTTATTTGGAAAATTCCTACCGCTTCTGGTGCAGGATTGGTAACTAAAGGGGGACAAAGAAGTGTTATTGTTTATGGATTCTTGGTAAGAAGAAACCAAGTTGGGGGAAAAAAAAAACAAAAAAGAAGAGACCAAGATGATGAGGACCAAGTGATGGAATGAAGCCTGTTTCTCTGACTGGTTTATGGAACTGGTTTTGAGTCCCAAGGAGAGAAGTAGATGAGGAACCATGTTATGGGGACGTGGTGATACTTTGGGGAAAAGTTAGGCTCATTTACAGCCTGGGAAACAAAGTATCATACACTTTTGAGCTCTAGAATGCAAGTTAGTATGCTGAGGGTCTGGGCTGCCGGGAGTGTGACAGCCATCTTCCACAGAGCAGCCTTCTCATGGAGGGCATGGGTGGCAAAGACTGTGGCTCAGAAATCCGTTGACTTGTTCCTGAAGCTAGGAGACACTTTTGTTGATTCTCAGTCATTACCGGGAGAGATATTGAGTGATGTCTTTATGTTCAAGGGCACATTTATTCCCTATTCTTGATTTTTTTTCTTCTTCCCCCTTAATCTGTTAGAGGAGTTTTAAGGGAAAAACTGAGTAATGAAACATCTCTCTCCCCACTTTCTCAATGGAAACAGCCTGTGAAAGCAGCACAGATCTTGCTTTTCTCTCTGCCAAGCAGTGAGAAGGATCTGTCTTACCTGGGGGAGCCTGTGGTTTGCCTCTACTACCTGTGACTTGGTGGGGGCACCGAGTGGTCTATGTCTAATTGAGGGTTTAACATTAGAAAGCCCCAAAAACATATAGTTAAGAGCTCTGTTCTGTAATAATTTTTCTAGTAGCAAAGATGATATTTTGGACTTCTGCCTTACTCTTGCCTTATTTCTGAAATGTTTTAGGACACAGACAGATTCATTGTGAGATACATAATTTGCACACAAAAAGCAACAGCCTTCATATATGCCAGTGTTTCTTAACTGACCCCCCACCCCCCACCCCCAGCCCTATGTGACATATGATCATGTCTGGAAATATTTTGGGTTTTCATGACTGGGGATGGTAGTGATACCAGCATCTAATGGGTAGATGCCAGAGATCTGCTGAATATCTTAAAATGCATGAGATAGCCTCCCCCCACCCCCCCAAAAAAGAATTACTTGTCTCATAATGTCATTAGTGCAGTGCCAAGGTTGAAAGATCCTAATATACACAAATAATAACATGTTAGAAGATATAATGGCCAGAAAAAAATTTTTAGTGTTTATTTATATTTGAGAGAGACAGTGTGAGTGGGGGAGGGACAGAGAGAGAGGGAGACACACAATCCATAGCAGGCTCTAGGCTCTGACCTGTCAGCACAGAGCCTGATTCAGGGCTCTAACTCATGGACCCTGAGATAATGACCTGAGCTGAAGTCAGGCACTTAACCGACTTAGCCACCTAGGTAACCCTCTGCTCTGAGATTTATAAGGTGTAAGAACAGTCTTCTTATTACTGAGACTGTGGGCAATTTAGTTTTTTCATGTGACATAGCTATCTTCTAGGACAACTGGGGTAAATGGGATTGTATTCATGACCCAGGGATTCCATGTAGCAAGTGCCCAGGAGAAACTTTCTCTTATTGTTCGATTGGAGATCTAGTAGACCTTGGGACTTCAGAGACTTCTTATAGTATCTGCCAGCATGCTTGCTGTGGTTGTTGAACTACCCTAGTAGGATCATAGAAGGCAGGTGTATCAGGGGTATGTGCTAAGATTCCCTGTGCTCAGATTTTATTTTATTTTTAAAAAATGTTTTTATTTATTTTTGAGAGGTAGAGTGCGAGTAGGGGAGAGGCAGAGAAAGAGAAGGAGACACAGAATCTGAAGTAGGCTCCAGGCTCTGAGCTGTCAGCATAGAGCCTGATGCAGGGCTCAAACTGACGAACCGTGAGATCATGGCCTGAGTCGAAGTCGGATGCTTAACCACCTGAGCCACCCAGAGGCCCCCTGTCCTTTGAATCAGCATTACCATCCTGCTAGGTTCTTCAATAAATTAAATAAATCTTAGAAAATCCCCTGTTCACGCTTTGTCTCTCTCTCAAAATAAATAAACTTCTTATTTTTATTATTTTTTTAAATTTAAACCCAAATTAGTTAACATATAGTGTCATGATGATTTCAGGAATAGAATTTAGTGATTCATCACTTACACATAACACCCAGTGCTCATCCCAACAAGTGTCCAGATTTGTGTGACTTATAAGCAGAAGTTTTCGAACTTGTACTTTTGAAATTGTTTCCCCCATTGAAATGCATTTCAATTTGGGGTTGTCTAACTCGTAGGATTGTATAGTCAGCATAGCATAATGATTAAGAACCAGAAGTTTTGGAAAAAGATACATTTAAGATCCCAGGTATTTTACTTTGTTAACAGGGTCTCCATTTCCTCATCTACAGAATAAGCATAATTATTCTTAAATTATGGAATCATTTTTTAAAATAGGAATTATTATTTTTTTGATTTTTTTTTTTAATTTAAATTCAAGTTAGTTAACATATAATGTAGTATTGGTTTCAGGAGTAGAATTTGGTTGGGGTGCCTGGGTGGCTTAGTTGGTTAAGCGTCCGACTTCGGCTCGGGTCATGATCTCATGATTTGTGTGTATGAGCCATGTGTTGGGCTTTGTCGTGACAGCTCAGAGCCTGGAGCCTGCTTTGGTTTCTGCTTTTCCCTCTCTGTCTGCTCCCGCCCTGCCCTGCACATGCTCTATCTCTCAGAAGTAAATAAACATTAAAAAAATTAGTAATTTATTACTTACATATAACACCCAATGCTCATCCCAACAAGTGCCCTCTTTAATTTAACCCATCCCCCCACCCACTGAGCAACTCTCAGTTTGTTCTCTATAGTTAAGAGTCTCTTATGGTTTGCCTCCCTCTCTTATTTTATCTTATTTTAGTTTTCTTTCTCTTCCCCCATGTTCATCTGTTTTGTTTCTTAAATTCCACATATGAGTATTTGTCTTAGATTTATTTCACTTGGCATAATACACTGTAGTTCCATCCACATTGTTGCAAATGGCAAGATTTCTCTCTTTTTGATCACTGAGTAATATTCCATTGTGTGTGTGTGTGTGTGTGTGTGTGTGTGTGTGTGTGTGTGTGCGCGCGCTACATCTTTTATCTAGTCATCCACTGAGGGACATTTGGGCTCTTTCCATAATTAGCTATTGTTGACAGTGCTGCTATAAACATTGGGGAGTGTGTGCCCCTTCAAATTAGCATTTTTGTATCTTTTGGATAACTACCTAGTAATGCAAAGTCCGGGTTGTAGGGTAGTTCTATTTTTAACTTTTTGAGGAACCTCCATACCATTCTCCAGAGTGGCTGCACCAGTCTGCATTCTTCCTAACAGTATAAAAGTTTTCCCCTCTCTCCCCCTTCTCCCCATCATCTGTTGTTTCTTGAATTGTTAATTTTAGCCATTCTGACAGGTGTAAAATGGTACTCATTGTGATTTTGATTTGTATTTCCCTGATGATGAGTGATGTTGAGCATCTTCTTCATGTGTCTATTAGCCATCTGGATGTCTTTGGAAAATTGTCTATTCATGTCTTCTACCCATTTCTTTTTTTTTTTTTAATTTTTTAAACATTTACTTATTTTTGAGAGACAGAGAGAGAGAGAGACAAATCACGAGTGGGGGAGAGGTAGAGAGAGATGAAGACAAAGAATCCAAAGGAGGCTCCGGGCTCTGAGGTGTCTGCACAGAGCCCAATGTGGGGCTTGAACTCATGGACAGGGAGATCATGACCTGAGCTGAAGTTGGATGCTTAACCAACGGGCCACCCAGGTGCCCCTCTTCTACGCATTTATTAACTAGTTTCTTTGTTTTTTGGTGTTGAGTTTGATATGTTCTTTATAGATTTTGCATACTAACCCTTTATCAGATAAGTCATTTGCAAATATCTTCTTCCATTCCATAGGCTGCCTTTTAGTTTTGTTGATTGTTTCCTTTGCTGTTCAGAAGCTTTTTATGTTAATGATGTCCCAATAGTTTAATTTTGCTTTTGTTTCTCTTGTCTCCAGAGACATGTCTAGCAAGAAGTTGCTCTGGCTGAGGTCAAAGAGGTTGCTACCTGTTTTCTCCTCTAGGATTTTGATGGTTTTCTGTCTTACATTTAGGTCTTTCATCTATTTTGAATTATTTTTGTGTATGGTGTAAGAAAGTGGTCCAGTTTAATTCTTTTGCATGCCACTGTCCAGTTTTCCCAACACCATTTGCTGAAGAAACTTTTTCCATTGGTTATTCTTTCCTGCTTTGTTGAAGATTAGTCGAACATTGGCCATACATTTGTGGGTACATTGCTGGGTTCTCTTTTTTTCCCATTGATCTGTATGTCTGTTTTTGTGCCAGGATCATACTGTTTGGATGATTACAGCTTTGTAATACAACATGAAGTCTGGAATTATGATGCCTCCAGCTTTGTTTTTTTGTTTTTTGTTTTTTTTTCAAGATTGCTTTGGCTATTCTGGGTCTTTTCTGGTTCCATACAAATTTGAGAATGGTTTGTTCTAGCTCTGTGAAAAATTCTAGTTTTATTTTGATAGGGATTACACTGCATGTGTAGATTTCTTTGAGTAGTATAGATATTTTAACAGTATTTGTTCTTCCATGAGCATGGAATGTTTTTCCATTTCTTTTTGTCTTCTTCAATGTCTTTCATAAATTTTCTATAGTTTTCAGTATACAGATCTTTGACCTCTTTGGGAAGGTTTATTCCTAGGTACCTTTTGGGTTTTGGTTATAATTAAAGGGAAAAAAATAAAATGCTTAATAAAGTGTCTGACAAAATATAAATAGCTAATAAATAAAAGACTTAAAGGAATATTTAAGATTAATCCTATCCTGAGTATTCACATCCTTAAACCTAGTTCTGGCAAGACTTCCTGCTGTGAATTCCCTTTACTAAACAGTTTCACCATTGCTGTTCCAACAAACATCTTTCCGTGTCATTCCTTTATATACATCAAAAGTCTGCCAAGCCCTTTGGTCCTTACCTAACTTGGTATAAGGTTTCTCTCACAGCTTTGGAATTTCCACTTAAAATGCAGTAAAAATAAAAAACACATTGCTGTGGGCTCTGTGAAAATTGTTTACTAGTTTTCTGTTTTTTTTTTTTTAAGAGAATCAGTCATCATTTTTGAAACAATATTTTTAATGGATTAAATTTAGTTTAATATAGATAATGGCAGTGGCAGATAACTCAAAGAATGGAATAATAATTTTTTCCCCTTCTTTAGTAAAGGTCTCAGGTAAAACTTGAATTTAAAGTAAAGTCTGGTGGCTCCTGGGTGGCTCAGTTAGTTGAGTGGCCAACTTCAGCTCAGGTCATGATCTCATGGTTCGTGGGTTCGAGCCCCACGTCAAGCTCTGTGCTGATAGCTCAGAGCCTGAAGCCTGTTTCAGATTCTGTCTCTGGCTCTCTCTGCCCCTCCCCTGCTTGTGCTCTGTCTCTCTGTCTCTGAAATAAATAAACATTAAAAAAATTTTAAAGTAAAGTCTGAAGCAGCTTTAGGTTCTGCAAGTAACTATTCCTGTGACAAATCAAAGAATAATGTTTATGTTCTTCCAGGAAGATCATTGCCAATTGATCTTTTTGGCAAAACCTACACATATGAATAGCTGTAGAATAATTGAAATAGAATCAGTATATTTTTGAGAAGGGACCAACAATATTATGTGATACAGTAAGCCATTTAAAGACATTCTATCTGAAACACATGGAAATGTTGAACTTTATTTTGAGTATATATAGGTAAAAATTCATGTTGGATTTTTTTTTGTCTTAGAAATTTTATTTTAATTTTCATTAAAATTTTTTTAAAAAAATTAATTTATTTTTGAGAGAAACAGAGCATGAGCAGGGAAGGGGCAGAGGGAGAGGGAGACAGAATCTAAAGACACAGAATCTCCAGCTGTCAGCACAGATCCCGACCTGGGGCTCAAACTCATGGACCCTGAGATCATGACCTGAGCTGAAGTTGGACACTTAACTGACTGAGCAACCCAGGCACCCCTTGGAAATTTTATTTTTAATTGTGTTTTCCATGATGAATTGTGCCTGTGGTGGCCATCAATGATTCAGGTAAAAGGCAGTTATTGCTGGAAGAAAAGACTAGGGCCTTCACTGATTCAGTGAGCACCCATAGAACTCTATTCTGAGGTTGCATTGATGGAAGACAGAAATGGTCATGGTCCTCATGGAGTCATAGCCTAACAGGGGCAGACATGAAACACGTAGTTGTAAGAGTAGTTCATTTCAGCTGTAATAAATGTCATGAAGGAAGAGTAGAGTTAGAAGGTGAAGCTGAGTGATTGGAGCATGGTTGCCTTAATATTCAGATTTTGTACACTAGAATTCATCCCAATTCTTTCTGAGAGATGGTATCTGGGAATTTTATTTAAAAATTAAAAAAAAAATTTTAATCTTTATTTATTGTTGAGAGAGAGACAGAGTGTGAGAAGGGGAGGAGCAGAGAGAGAGGCAGACACAGAATCTGAAGCAGGCTCCAGGCCCTGAGCTGTCAGCGCGGAGCTGTGAGGACAGAGCCCGACGGGGGGCTTGAACCCACGAACCATGAGATCATGACCTGAGCTGAAGTCGGACACTCAACTGACTGAGCCACCCAGGTGCCCCTAAATTTTTTTTAATGTTTATTTTTAATTTAGAGAGAGAGAGGGAGAGAGAGAGAGAGCACGCGGGGGAGGGGTAGACAGAGAGAGACACAGAATCTGAAGCAGGTTCCAGGCTCTGAGCTGTTAGCACAGAGCCTGATGCCATGAACTGTGAGATCATGACCTGAGCGGAAGTTGGACACTTAACTGACTGAGCCACTCAGGGGCCCTGGTTTCTGGGAATTTTAGATGTGATAGTTATAATTGGACAAAGGAAGGGGAGAGGCTGTGGAGAGAATTTATGCTTATTGAGCCTTTACTGTGTGTCATGCACATTAGAGACATTGTTTAATTTTGAGAACAGCTCTAAGAGAGAGAAATTATTATTCCCATTTACACACGAAAAAGCTGAGAAACAGAGAAGTGAAGTGATTTCTCCAAGCTCTCTCTGTGCCAGACTGAGCCAGGTCTCACCTCAGTATGCTCCTTTTAGTTGCTTTAACCCTTCTAGTAGTTTTTTTCATGTTAATCAATAGCCTTCCTTTGCCTTAGGCTAGTACACCTCATGACTATTTTCTATAAAAATACGACAGAATATTCTCACACAAGTCAGAGTTACCTGTTTTTGTTTGAGACTCTCTCAAAGCAAACAGAAAACGAGACATAACTGTGTCCTAAGTGACTAGAAAAAATTTAACCTCCTCACAATTGTTTGAAATCATTTTACCTGAAAAAAGTCTGTAGATTCAGGAAAACTAAACTTGTAAAAACAGATGTAATTCAGGAAGTATAGTTTTTTGGTATTTATCCGGGAAAATGGTAATTCCACAAATATTTTTTTAGTTATGTGCTTTTATGCAATTCAGGGCCTTTAAATTAGATTTTATAAAGTCTGGCTTTTAAGAAAATATTAAATTAAATGGAAAAATATTTCAAAGTCATGCAGGCATATGAGGCTGAACTATTACATATATATATGCAAGCTTTTGATTCACATAATATAATCTATAAATGTGGAGATGATTCACAAAGTAGAAAAGAGTGACACAAATACAGGAAAGGAGAAGAAAACTGCTTTCAGGTGCAAAGAATTGAATGCATAATTCAACAGTTAAAAAGAATAAATTTATGGCCAGCTGATCAGTTAACATTATTTGTGGCTTCCTGTGGTTAAATGATATAGCTAATTCCATTCTCTTTCATGAGCCACAAACAACATTCAATTGCCAATATGAGAATTAAGCTGACACACTGAGTAAATGGGTCTAAAAACCAACTAATAGAAGTGGAAGTTTGTGAATATTGGCCTATCAGTGTCAATTTTAGGTGTCACACAAAACACTGAGCTTGCTTCCCAGAAATCTCTATTCCATTGGTATTCATTCAGTATTGGACATTAGTTATTTACTTATAAAATATGTGCTCATTACAAAGGTCTGTGAGTGCAGTTGCATTAATTATTCATCCTAAGATTCTGAAACATGGGGGAGATTCCGAAAGGTAATTTAAACTGCTGATGGGAAATGTTTCATGTGCGAGCCCATCAGCAAGGTTTCAGGAAGTGGGTCATGGATTTGGAAGGAAGCAACCAACCAGGCACTTCTATCATTGTCGTTAAAGTTATCCACCATTTAAAAAGATAAAAGAGATAAATGCCTTTTTTCCCTAAAAAAATGAATATATTAGAAATAGGTCAAGAGGATGTGAATTTATTTTATTTACCTCCTTCTACCCAAACCCACTTCCTTGAGTGTGTATAGACTAAGAATTGCAATATCATAAGATGATAGGAATCGGGTTTGTTTTACTATTTTCATTGTTAAAACGGAATAGGGGTGTCCTGCAATTTAACTATGGCCTATATCAATGTAGATATATGGGCATAAAGATAAAAATTAGAAGATTGGTCATTCATTTTAAGAAATGTTTCATTTTTAAATGTTAAACATATTTTCCATGTTTTTCATTTAAATACCAAGCTCTCAATACCTTAAAATAATTTCTTTTGCTTTTTTTTTTTGAAAATTTTAGGTTTTTTTTCATTATTATTGTGAGAGAGAGCAAGCAAATGCATAATCAGAGGAGAGGAGGAGAGGGAGCAAGAGAGAATCCCAAGCAGGCTCCACGCTCAGTGTGGAGCCCGATGAGGGGCTTGATCCCACAACTCGGGATCGTGACCTGAGCCAAAATTAAGAGTTAGATGCTCAACCCATTGAACCACTCAGGCACCCTTGGAAATTTTAGTTTTAATTGTTCTGAAACCCTTTAAAAATACTAATCATTGATATCACGCAGATACACACACACACACACACACACACACACACACACACACGCATACGTACATGTGTTATACAAAGCATAAATATATCTCTTTGTTTAAAAACTCAAACTACAAAGAACTATAGTCTTGAAAATCTAGAAACCTCCTTTTATTATTTCCCCCACCTCCATTTTTCTCTTGAAGGAGTTTACTGTCAACAATTTTTGGGCACAATTTCTATCCTCTTTCTCTTTATTTGCATATAAACACACACATACTTGTGTATATTTCGTTTTTTGCAGAAATTGGATAAAGTACTTTTAAAAATTAATTTTATTAGAAATACTAAGATAATGTCTCACATGAAGAGATGATTATTTCTACAATCATTATTAACTCATTCTGTTTTCTTTTGGGTTGATTTATAGCTGTGTGAATTTGTAACTGTCCTTCATTAATGGTCAATCTTGTAATCTTGTGTTCCATAGTATCAGATGCAAAGTGCCTGGAATATATTGCTCATTTAAATTTCTCTTTGCAATTAACAATGAAGATACATTTGCACTTTCTGATTAGATAATCTATGAAGGCATGGTCTGAAAGTAGAGGCAGGTACATAAATACATAGTATTTGATATTGCAGTAAGAAGAAGGAAAGATAAATAATAAGAAATCTCAAACTTCCTTGGGAGATATAATGAACTAAAAATAAACCTTTGTATTTCTGGAGAGTTAGAGCCCTTTTTTGAAGATACGAGATGCTACCTTTACATGTAAGAGGGAAGTGGTGGTGGTCAGGGACAGGAGTAGGTTTTAACAAATTAGTATGTATTTTTTTCAGAGGATATTAAAAATATTTTATCTTCTGGTAAAGTTTATTTTTTAAATTTCACTGGTGATTCATGCATGTGGATAAAATAATTCAGATAGTCCGGAATGGTACCATTCTCTGACCCTGCCCCAATTCCTATGATTAATCTTACTCAGAGATACTTTTTAAAGTGTGTGTGTGTGTGTGTGTGTGTGTGTGTGTGTGTGTGTGTTACCCCCTAAACTCTCAACCAGAAGTTAATTCTTTTTATTGAAGTTGAATTTGATTAAATCAAGAGAGCTGCTATTCTCTCACAGTAGGGCCCTGTGATACCAAGATATTTGAGCCTTCGGCCTTATGTTGGGATTTTTCAATGGAATGCTTCTGGGGATCTGACACTTACAGCTAGGGATGTGCTCATGGTAATGGATGTAGATAACAAAGAGTTACCCAGATCTTTCTGCTCTGAGGGCACATACATGACTAAGAATTAAGTGGATAAAATGTTCAGTTAACAATTATTTATTGAGTGCCTATTACATGAAGCCATATAAAGGCATGTTCTAGATTTAGGAGATACAAATACGAGCTAAGCAAATTACCTGTATTCATAGAATTTACACTTTTAAATTATTATTATTTTTATTTTTTTATGAAAAAATTTTTTACATTTATTTATTTTTGAGAGAGACAGAGCCACAAGTGGGGGATGGGCAGAGAGAGAAGGAGACACAGAATCCGAAGCAGGCTCCAGGCTCTGAGCTGTCTGCACAGAGCCCGACGCAGGGCTCTAACTCACAAACCGCAGGATCATGGCCTAAGCTGAAGTCAGATGCTCAACCGACTGAGCCACCCAGGCGACCCATAGATTTTACATTTTAATAGGGGATATTGTCATTAAACAAGAACAAATATGTAATAAAATGTGAATTAGTGATAAATTCCATAAAAGATAAAATACGCAAAATGATCTATTTTAGATAGAGTGTTAGGGAAGGCCTTTATCAGAAAGATAAGTAGAAACCAAAATGAAACTTGTAACTGAAACTTCAGGAGGAGACCTCCAGACAGAGGGAAGGTCAAGTCAACGTTTCTTCAGCAGAAAGCTAGTAGTATTTTTGGGGAATTTCACAAAGGCCAGTGTCCTGGAGTGGAGTGAGTACAGGGGAATAGTAGGACTTTAAGAGAGCAGAAATGTGCTCAGGGGACAAATTAAATGGGGTTTAGATGCTATGGAGGGAACTTTTGATTATGTTAGGTATGATGGGAAACCATTGGAAGGTTTTGAGCAAGAGAGTTCCATCATTCTTTTGGTCTGGGGGTGTCTGAATGACTTAGTAGGTAAGTATTCAACTCTTGATTTCAGCCCACGTCATGATCTCACAATTTGTGAGTTTGAGCCCTCCATCCGGCTCCACACAGATAGCACGGAACCTGCTGGGGATTCTCTCTCTCTCTCTCTCTCTCTCTCTGACCCTCCTCTCTTTGTGCTTTCCCTCTCTCTCTCAAAATAAATAAACTTAAAAAGTTATAAAACAAAAGGAGAACTGGTCTGGCTGCTGTGTGTCTGCTTATGTGCTATGGTTGGGAGTCTTAGTATAGAAAGCTCCTCACAGAGGGTAAATGCAAACTTTGGAAAAGTAGACAATCTCAGATTGATAATGGAGCTGTTCTAGGTGAAACTCTCCTTTTTAAGATTCTCCAGGCACAGGATGCTTTTGTCAGCATTAAACCTGGTCGAGGAGGAGGAGGAGAAGTAGAAGATAAAAGCAGGATGGGAGAGCTGCAAAACTCCATCCTACAAGGCAAATTCTCCTGCTCTCAGAGAGGAAAGTTTGACCACATGCAGTATTTCTAAATTTTTAAAAATTATTGATTGAGCTAAAAATACATTCTGTTCTCACACTTCAATGATTACCCTTCCAAAATTACCTGCAAGACAAAATTTAAATTTAAGATTCCTTGAGTTTTTGGAGTTGGTATATTCAATTATGTTAGTAACATTACTTCATCATCAAAAGATAGAGTCAAAAGATAAGCTACAAATTGTGAGAAGGTATGGGAAACTATATGGTTGAAATATTAGTTTTCAGAATATAGGAGGATAAAAAATAGATAACCAATTAAAGATGGACAACACACTTGAATACATGTTTCCCAGAAGGCAAAAAGAGAAATAAACAATGAAAATGTGAAATACTTAAGAGTCTCATTAAAATCAAGGAAATGCAAAGTAAAACTTGAATGAGGTATGATTTATAGCCACCATAGGTGGATTAAAATTAGAGAATGCAAGTTTTGGAGAGGATGTGGAGGACTAAGCACTCTGATCTACTGCTTAAGTGGGTATAATTGGTGCAGTTTGGAAAAGAGCATTATGGGTAACGAGGAGTATGTGTATATCTTATGACTCAGCAATTTCACCTGACTCACTTTAGAGGGGAACTCTTACACATCAGCATCAGAATAAAGATGGAAGAATATTCAAAGCACTATCGTTTGTAATAGCAAACAGCAGGAGCAACAACAACGACAACAATACAATTGAACACAACCCAAGTCTATCCACAGTAGAATGGATAAAGTGGAGTATGTTCATACAGTGGAATCCTATAAAACAGTGAAAAATAAATTACCTGCAGCTTGTGCATATCAACATGAATGACTCTGAAGAATATGTTGATGACTGAATGTTAAGTCATTAGAGAATGTACACTACATGATGTGAAAAAAGACAAGACTAAATAAAACATTTTAAGGATACATATATGTGATAAAATATGTGGAAAAGTAAAGAAATAATTGATATGAATTCAGAATGCTGAATATTTCTGTGAAAGAAGAAAAATGTGACCAGGGACATCATTAGAGATTGTTTTTTTTTTTCATATAGAGATTTCTAATGGTAATATTCTAATTCGTAAACTGGATGGTGAGTGGGCACGTGGAATTACACTTCATTATGATTCATTAAAATGTACATATATATTATGTACATATACATTATTCTTTTTTGCTGTCAAGTTCATCTCTTTAAGATGTTTACTGAAACTCCATACTGTCCACAGTTTAGGCTGGGAGAAAGCAGAGGAGGGGGGGAACAAAAAGGCTCCCTAAAGCTAAGCCTAACGTCTTTCAGGAGGGTTCTCAGGATTCTCATCTGATGTCTCTGTTAACATCTAGCTTTGAGTGTGTCCAATACGAGCTACAGCATTGACGCCCTTAATAAAATAGGTGTCTGTTAATAAAGAAGAGACTGGATGGTGGATCAGTATCTCACAGTATTTGCCAATCTTTTAAGTAGTTTCTTCAGAGAAGCTACATGTGAAGTTAATGTTTTGACTCCTTGCATGTCTGAAAAAGTCTCCTGTCTATTTTCATAGTTGTTTGCTAGTTTTGTAGAGGGTTTTAGACTGAAAACATTTTTTTTATCTCAGAATCTTAGAACTTTTTTTTTCATTTAGCCTAGCATTCAGAACCAAAAAGTAATACAGTACAACTCCAATAGTGGTTTTGCTTTAGATAACATTTTTTTCCTTTCAAAGACTGTAAACTTCATTTTTTTTTCCTCTTAAAGTTCTGAAATTTCTCTGACATATGCCTGAATGAAGTTTTTATATTTTATTTATATATAAATTTTAAATTCAGCCTGTCAGGGTCTATCAGCCTAAAGACTCATTTCTTTCGTCAGCTCAAATATATCTTCTTGAGAATATCTTTATCTTATGATTTTTTGGTTTCTCTCTCTCTATCTGATTGTTATATGATGTATATTAGATTTTATGATTTTATTTTATCTCAGCTTTTCTCTCATATTTTCTATTTTTGCTTTTTATTTCTATGTTCAAAGACTTTCTGTGAGCTTTGCCTCCAGATCATTCATTTGCTTTCCAGTGTTGCCTATTTCTTAACCCTTTTATTCAGTTTCTCAACTCATCAATAGTATTTTCTTCTTTTTTATTCATTATCTTCATTTTGATTTTTTAATTTATAAGGATTCTTGTTCTTTGATTGCTCCTTTTGCCCACAGCATCTTACTATTGCCTTGTGGATATAGTAGCTATCTCAAATCTGATAAAACCAATTACACGTTTTGTTATATATCTTCTTTTCCAGAGTTACCTCCTTTCACCCATGGGTCATTTTTAAATTTTATTTGTTCAACTTGATCCTCCTCTTTTTTGCTATCTGGTTTTTCTGAAATGGTAGATTATTATCCATTCATATTTAGGAATAAAGATCAAATGAATTAATGTAAAATCAGGTATAATATAAAAGAAGGGTCAACATACTAAGTTATGCTTAAATTTGACCGATTTTAATAAGTAGGGAATTATGGATGTTTTGTTTTTTCTAGTAAGCATATGTTTGTTTATAAAACATCACATATAGTTGTTCTGTCTGTAATGAAGAAAGAGAATCAAACTGGCGAGTGAGCCTTACAATTAAGGGAGGAAAATGAATGTAGCAGGATCATAACAAAGAGTTTGGGAAAGGTTAGAGTAACTGCATAGATAAGGAGCCCAGTTTGACAAGACTACAGACGTCACACATGTTAATTAGAAAAAGTTCAAGGGTGTCTGCGTGGCTCAGTGGTTAAGCATCCCATTCTTTGTTTTGGTTCAGGCCACGATCTCATGGTTTGTGAATTCGAGCCTTGCGTCAGGCTCTGCACTGACAGCACAGAGCCTACTTGGGATTCTCCCTCTCTGCCCTTCCCCCAATCACGTACTCTCTTTATCTCTCTCTCAAAATAAATAAATAAACTTAAAAGAGAGTTGAACATTGTGTTTCAAGAATGATGAAACAGCTAAGTTTTCTTAAAATGATACCAACTCTATCTCACCAAACCTAGGGTTCTTTTGAGTCTAATATGCATCGTTGTTTTTTCTACCACCAGGAAAAAAATAATCACTGCCAGTTGTATCCTAACAAAGATCTTTCTTATCATTTAGAATATTTGGACTTGGGTTAGACATAATTTTAATCCTGTGCACACATAAAAAGGAGAACGTAAACAAAATACTTGGTTAAGGTATAACTAAAACTTTTTTTACATTTCTGAATCTTCTGAACCACTGATTGGCTCAAAATTAATAGTGTTTGTGTTCTTCTACCTAATTTCATCTTTTTTTAGTATTCATAAAATTGGTGATGCAGTATTTTCTAGAAATATGCAACACTAATTCTGAGATTTTCTTCTTTCTTCTGAGTACCCAGTGACACTCCTTCAGCAAATTTTGATACTGATTTTTCATGTTTTTGACAGCAGGTTATCAATGGAAAATTTTCAGTCAATATCCAAGTCTCATAATTCTTCCTTAAAGTATCCCTAAATACTTTGTTGTCTGAAATGTCAAAGGCTTGCTGTTGTCTAGTCATATTTCATGGGGTAACAACCAAGTAAACACACGAGCAACCAGTGACAACACTGTTAAACTTCCTCCTGGCTGACCCAGTTGCTCTTGGATGTTTCCCTTCATTGTAAGATGTACCCACGTTTTAAAGGTGTTAAGTGTGGGAAAGAAAAAGAAATGTCTTAGAAATGATGAAGTAGGCAGAACTTATTCTCTATTTGTGGAAGAGAGAGAGAAAGAGTGCACAAGTGGGGGATGGGCAGAGAGAGAGGGAATCCCAAGCAGGCTCCATGCTGTCAGTGCGGACCCTGATACGGGGCTTGACCCAATGAATCATGAGATCATAACATGAACCGAAATCAAGAGTTGGTTGCTTAACTGACTGAGGCACCCAGGCACCTCTTCAAGAACAACTTATTTCTGAGAAAGGCAAATGTCTTAAGAACTTCATTGGGAAATGGGGTTCAACTATGTGATCAATGACTTGGGTATGCTTTTTTGAACTGTGTCATCAGGCATTATGTTCTACCTCAAGTGTCAACTGTTGACAATCTAGGTCTACAGTTTGTCTTGCCTAAAAATGTATTGTTATACTTTTGGGTTTAAAATTTATTAAAATCCTAGGAATTAAAATAAGTAATGTCTTGTAGAATTACTGAAACCTAGAGAAGTAGAAGGATCAGGAGAGGAGAGCAGTTACATCCAATGGCATTAGCATTTTGTAACTGTTTTTATTGTAAAGGTGTATGTTTAATAATTACTGTATTTATACAAGTTCGTCTTTGTTTAAGGGATTTGAAGTGTGTAAAAGGTTTAGTCATATTACATTGGTAATTGCATTTTAAATTTGTAAAGGAATTTTAATTAATCAAATTTGGATCCAGTGTCAAAATGCTTGAGAAAAATTCGCTTGCAAAGTGTTTTATATTAGAGAAATGTTTTTATTTTTTTATTTTTTAAAGTTTTTATTTTTTATTTATTTTTTTAATATATGAAATTTATTGTCAAATTGGTTTCCATACAACACCCAGTGCTCATCCCAAAAGATGCCCTCTTCAATACCCATAACTTGTCCTCCCCTCCCTCCCACCCCCCATCAACCCTCAGTTTGTTCTCAGTTTTTAAGAGTCTCTTATGCTTTGGCTCTCTTCCACTCTAACCTCTTTTTTTTTCCCTTCCCCTCCCCCATGGATTTCTGTTAAGTTTCTCAGGATCCACATAAGAGTGAACACATATAGTATCTGTCTTTAGAGAAATGTTTTTAATAAGCTAGGCACTAAACAAAGCACAAATAATAG
Source organism: Panthera leo (assembly GCF_018350215.1). Taxonomy (NCBI): domain Eukaryota; kingdom Metazoa; phylum Chordata; class Mammalia; order Carnivora; family Felidae; genus Panthera; species Panthera leo. The sequence continues at coordinate 153,570,113 of NC_056679.1, forward strand.
TGAACCCTGCAAAAAAGGCTCCATGGGCATTACAAATCTATCAGCAGTAAGGAGTTCTTTACTTTCAAAAGATTTGGCTTCTCTTCACGTGTTTCCTTCTCTCCATATGCCTTGGGTATGGAGTTCAGATTTACCTCCATCTCTGCTGTACATCTTTCTTGGAATCTTAGCTCACCCCAAAAGATCCTTCGCTTGGTATAGAAAGCATTTCTCTGGTATTAACTTGGGGCAAATGCTGCTGCCTGATACTCTCTGAAAAGGAAGAGAAAGGCATGAAAAAAGAGCTCACTTGACTGGTCTTTGCAAAGACCTTTCATTCAACTTCTGGATTATAGCCCTGCAAGTTCTACGATTCCCTGTTCTTGTTCATTCCAAACCTGGCACCCCTCTGGGACTCTGCCATTACAGTAGCTTCCACCTGTCTGCAGTCTTGTGTGGCTTTTCAGCCTGCAGTATCTGATTTTTGCCTCTAGGTTACAAAAATTCTCTGGTTCACTGATGGCTCCTATCCCAGTCTCAGTACTACTCAGCATAGTCCTTATTGTTCATTTCTATTACTGTAATGCTAGGAGGGAGGGGCAGTGAATGTATACAGTCTGCCATCTTGAACTAGAAACCCAAAATTTTTGCAAGATGTCAACAATAAAATTGTACCTTCCATGAAGTTAAGCCTTTCCTTGGGGATTTAAATGCACCTTAAATTTTAAGGTCTAAATGGTTGGAGCCTGAAGGTAGGTATAATGTTCAGGTTATTCACATGTCATACAGATACTGCAGGTGCATGCATCAGTTTTGCAGAGACGTTTGGAATTACTCTTCAAACAATCTCAGTTTAGTTTGGGATATCCCGGTTGTACATCTCAAATTTAGAAACATTTAGAGTTCTTAAGGAACAGATTATGTTTTAATTAATGCATTTCAGAGTCACAAAATATTCAGTCATTTTTACCACTAGAATATGTTCCATAAGGAAATAAAATCTAAACCGAAGTACCGTTCCTTCTGTTGCTAAGAGGAAAATGTTCTTAAAAGGCTTACCTAATAGAGTTGGATTTACAGACTACTTTCTAAGCAGCTCACCTCACAGCCATCGCTGACTTCCATAACTTAATATAAAGAAAATCTGTTTCTTCATAGATTATGGTTGTAAGATTTATTAGTGACTAAAGCATATAGTTCCCATAAATAAGTCAGTTCTGGGTTAGATTCTCCAAGGCCAAAGGGCTCATGTGACATTTTTCATTTGGGTACAGAATGGCCATTTGGGCTTGTAGGATCATTGAGTCTACATTTCTAGTAGTTGACACTGATCCATTCAAAGTCTATAAAATAGAGGAGATGCCTTTAAAGTTTTAAGATAAATAATTCAGACACCTTATAATTTTTTGCCTGTAGGCTCTCTGAAACTAAGGAAAAGCAGGGGAGTTACGGTCTAAAGTCTCAGTAATTTCCCCCCCTATATTCTTAGAATTTTCATGGAGCAATTCCTAGTATAGTGTTAATGTTTTTCTGGGAGTAATAGTTTTTCAGGTGGAGACTTTTAGTTTTTAGATCAAGTAATACTACAAAATAATGCTGCATGGACACAAACTATTTAATCTTTATAGTTTGACTAAGATAGGAATTTTTAATTCCTATAATTAAGAATTAATTCCTACTGGAAATTAATGGAAACATTTCTAAATGTTAGTAGAATGGCATTTTTTTTTTCAGGATTGCATTTCAGTATTTTCCCATTTTCCCCTTCTGTGCACAGGTATCAGATGAGTAAAAGAGTAGATTAGTGTATATTCTAACCATTTTAAATATAAAAGTAGAGTAAATTCTACACTATTTACATATATGTTTATACATAGGTCCACATATAGCTCTTCACCAGTTGGGTAAAGTTTTCATATGTTGCAGAATATAATGTTTGGGATCCCTCAAATTGTTTTGCAAAGTGGTAGATATAAAGAAATATAACAGTATCTGAGCTTTATATTTACTAGGTACTCATAGCGGGGAAAATCAGCTGTACATATGTGCTACATGATTGTAGAGTGGAATAAAATAACATGAGGTACTTTCTGTCTAGTCCTTTGTATTTCCTGTATCTGATCACAGATGATAAACAGTATTATTAGATTTTTCCTTGCTGTTGTTTTTCAGTGTTATGTATTCAATTATATTTTCAAAGTTTCTTAATCTTATGTTTAATGTTAGAGGAATAATATCAAATAATATTGGTGCCTTGTAAGGGATTAGTCTGGTATGGTGGTCTAAAGGGAGTTCTCCACTCATTTTTGTAGCTTAAGTGTATTGGTCCTCAGTCCTATCTCCACACCTGATATTTCTCCTGAGCTTCAAATTTTTAAGTCCATCTTTAATTACCTTAATAGATGAGGTTTTAAGATCCAGTTAACTGCAAAGGGCTTTGGAAAATGGAGTCCACTGGCATGCCTAGGTAAAGGGGAGCATGGATTTGGTGGACCGTGATTAGTCTTAGGCATAATGTTTCATTTTTTAAGAACTTTAGTTAGTAGTTTCATTTTTTTTTTTTTTAGCTTCCAAAGGTAGAAGTCTTTGCTATATTATCAATTATTTCTACTCTTTCCATAGTTATTTGAAATTGGTCACCAAATTCCACTAATTCTATCTCTTTAATTCAGTTTCTCTTCATTCTATTGCTGTCTCATGATTCCTTGTGTGGCCAGTTACTTCCTACCTATCTCCCATTCAGCTTGGTCCTCCTTTCCCATAGGTGGAACAGCTGTATTATTCAAAAACTAAATATGACGAGATCATCTTCACTTTTTTAAAGAAAACACATCATGACTCACTAAGTTTAAACTTTAAACAAAATTACTTTGGGAGTGCCTGGGTGGCTCAACTGGTTAAGCATCCGACTTGATTTTGGCTCAGGTCATGATCTAACAGTTTATGTTTGTGATTTCGAGCCACACGTTGGGCTGTCTTCTGTCAGCATGAAGTCTGCTTTGGATCCTCCATCCTCCCTCTTTCTCCCCCTCCCCTGGCCACTCCCTCTCTCTTTTTCTCAAAAATAAATTTAAAAAATTAAAAAAAAAACCTTTAGTATACATTGCTCCTTGTAGATGCTGTTAAGGGTCAAATTACGAGTCACCTGTTGCTTCATGCTTGTGCTCTAGTAACACTGGACTCTTTATTTACCAAATATATTATCCCTTTGTGCCTTTGAGTGTTGTTCTGCCAGCAATGCCCTTCTCTTAAGTTTTCAAGTGGACAAATGCCTACTCATCCTTCTATCTAGTTCAAATGTTAGCAACATTTCTCCTATGCTCCCTTGTAGCCATGTGAGCTTTTTCATGAATTTGTGAATAACAGTGATCACATTATTTGATGATTTCTTTGTTAATGTGTATTACGTTAACATTTAGCACAGTACCTGGAACATTATAGCCAGTGAAAATTTACAAAACTAATCATTCACCTTAAATTGACATTGTCATCAGCTCATCATTAATAGTTATTGTACAGCTATCCCAAGGCTTTCACATAGAGAATTAAATAGAATTCTCACATTTTAATACTATAGCTTTGCTCACTTCCCCCACTTAATTTAGGATATATGAATCAACAATATTCAGTGCTAAAGTATAAAACTGTGACTCTGTCCCAAATCACTTGATCCTCCTGGAGAGGGTGATTATTGAGAAGCCCACAGTTGAGCCAATTGGAGATCTGCTAGTAACCTGGCCATGCTACATTCCCTATGATTGAAGCAGTATCAGTCAGTGTGGCCTTCAGCCATATCTTTCGGTATACTAGAAATAGGAATGTGTTAAAAGATTTTTTAAAAAAATTGTGGCAATGATCTCATGATTGTTCATGATTAGGATTGACTTTTTAGGCCACCTGGCCAAATCTATTTGAAGCTTACAAAGCCCTAGTCTTCTTCCTTTTCTTCAAATAGGATAAAAACACACATGGGGAACCCTATTGATACTTCTGAATGGAAATCTATTTCTAGTGGGTGAGAACTCGTCTTTGAATATTCAGCTTTAAGCAGAAGTTCTGAAAGACTGCAAAAAACATCCTCTTCTTTAGAACCACATTTTTTTTTCCTTCTTACCATGGTCCTTATTAAACCTCTGAATTCCCAGATTCTGGACCCTGTCTTTATAGTCCTACATTCCTGACTTTATTGATTTCCTGGGACTTCTGTTTTTTTATTTACTGGGCTTTATCTCTGGCTTCTTATGACCATCCCTGCTACTATGTCAATTTCCAGGATACTTATATGTAGTTACCTGTATGTAACTCCTATTTCTGCTCCTGTGTAATAGACTGTCTTTAAAATAATAAAAAAATTATTTATTATTTATTTTTGACAGAGAGAGAGAGAGAGAGAGCACGAGCGAGTGCACACATGGGGGAGGGGCAGACAGATGATCCAAAGTGGGCTCTTTGCTGACAGCAGAGAGCCCAACGTGGGGTCAAACCCATGAACTGTGAGATCATGTCCTGAGCTGAAGTCACATACTAAGCATCTGAGCCACCCAGTTGCCCCTGAAAGAATTCTTTAAGCTACTTGAATCTAAATAGAAGGGAAGAAACAAAGTACATGGAATTGTTATGGGGCCAAGAAACACTCTTGATTTTGTCAGCAAATGAGAATTTCCATATTTCCCCTTGGCTTTAGAGCATCAGCCAGGGCATAAACATGGTTGAGTGTCTGTCCTTACAGATAATACAATTTACTGAAACTATGAAATGTTTCATTAAAAATACATGTACAAAACAACTCAGAAATCCATGATGATATTTTATCTGTGGAATGCAAAATATGTATTTTTCTACTCAGTATGTCTTTGGGGGGACTATCCACTCTTCATTCTTGGTCAGTATAACCCAGAAGGACTGAACTCACCATGGTCCCAGGAGTGGGCCACGTTTTGCCAATCAGTATCACACCTTCTTGGATGGAACAAACAATTCAGAGGTGAGAATGTTCCTCAACTCGATCCAAGTTAGTTTGAGTCTTTAGCAGAAACTCTTGGGAGAAAGACCCTCCCTTTTATTTTGGGTTACTAAACCAGTAAAAAGTCTTCCTGCAGCTATTAGTAGCTATCCTTACCCCCTCTCAGGAAAGGCATATTTGACAATACATTCAACACAGAGGGAGATAGAGTTAAGACAGAGAGAGACAGGGCTCTGATTAGAATCCAGATTAGAGCAACTGGATTCAGCACATGCTTTTGCCATGTTAGGTAATCGATGCCCTTTTTGTTTTAAGCTGGTTTGAGTTGGTTTTTATCCTCTGTAATGGAAAGAAGCTTGACTAATTAAGTCAGTAACTGGAATATAACTTCTCGATGAGAAGTGTAATAGTTTTGTAATTGATATGGTTACTTTTCTTGTTGAAATAACATAGGGCTTTAAAGCCATGTGTCTTGTTTTCCTTATATAAAACGATGTCCCTTTGAGGAGGCTCTATCTTAACAACAAGGCAGTTGATTACATTGTACTGAATTTTTTTAAAAGTCCATTCATTTATTTTGAGAGAGACAGAATGTGTGTGTGCGTGAGCAAAGAGAGGGGCCGAGAGAGAGGGAAAGAGAGTGCATCCCAAGCAGGCTCCATTCAGAGCCCAATCTCCCAAACCTTGAGATCATGACCTGAGCTGAAATCAAGAGTTGGATGCTTAATCCCCTGAGCCACCCAGGTGCCCCCATTGTGTTGAATTAAAAATTCAAAACAAAGCAGTCCTCAGACAAATTTTAAGACACATTTATTACCTTGTTTTCCATTTGGATCATAAATCCTGGCACCTATTTCCTAAATATTAGGGAGAAAAATTTTCTTTTCCTCTGTTTATTTCCTGTGAGAGTATATAGATAATGATCCTTACAGAATGTACCAAACAGGGGAAACATGATTAAATGCATTTAAAGTTTCACTGGCTTTGGAAGAACGTCTTTCCTCTGTCAGTTACAGAAATGGTTAGCTGAAGGATTTTCCCCCTTCTTTAGCTTGGGAATTTTCATTTTACTCTTTGACCCGTCACTGAATTTGAGATGGCACAATGGCCATTTCTTACGTCAGATCTTACCTTTTAAGGCTTCAAAGTCTGCCTTTTTTGATTTCTTTGTTGTCTTATGAATATATGGGCTTGTCTCTGAGTAAATTTCCAGAATGAAGGAGAGCTTGGAAAACATCTCATTATCACAAAAACACGGTTTCTTATGAGCTCTATTCCATATGTAAATACCCACTCATTTGAGTTTCTTTTCAATGTTTGGCATTTCAGTTTGTATACATCTACATATTTATATATAAATTATTCCACACACTTTAGGAGAAACTATTATGGGGGTGGCAAACATTATGTTAAATAATTAACATTTTTACAATTTGAAAGACTTCTTTCCTTTTGTGTTTTAAAAACACTATACTTTATAGCTTATGTGGTGGTGACATTGAAAGTTCTGCAGTTCAGATCCCTGGAATTTAAGTAACATATTTTATTTTTGAATAATTAAAGTTCATTGTAATTGGAGATTTCTGTAGAAACGATTCAGCATATTTCCATGGTCTCTCTACCTTGTCTGTTCAATTGATGAGTTACTGTTTCCAAACTTTTCTGAGAGAAATGCACCTAACAGCTTGTGATGCAAATTATGCACATACAGGATTATATATTTATACACACAGAGCAGTATTTGTGGTGGCACTTGGGAATGAAAATTGTGCTTCCGACCTCTGCTCACTGTCGGATCCCATTACACCACTCCTTAAAATTATGAAATGATGCTCCGTGGTCTGAGAGAGAAGTTCCAATGCCCATGCCTGCTGACATGCCTTACCTCTTGCATTCCCTGATTCCCAGTCACTCACACGTCCCAGGCTCTCATGTGCTTTCAGACTGCTGGGCTTTTGCACAGGCTGTTGTCTCAATCTGCAGTGCTCTCTGCCTGCTTTTGTCCCTGGCAAACTCAAGTCTCCATTTTAGTGTAGCATCTTAGATAAGGACTTTATTGGCTGCTTTGAGTAATGTTTTCCTCTTTGATCTGGTGAACTTTTCATACACTATGATCACAGCAATTATAGTATTTGTAATTTGTTAAGATGTGATATTAACGTCGTGGACCAAGAACTGAGGCAAACTTTGTCTACCCTTTGCTGAATCTAAAGGCAAGGTGGCTTTGATATAAGAGTCATTGTTTCTTTGCTCACAACTGGTGGAAATAGACTAGTTTGTGCAGGAAGCCTACTTCTAAGACTAGAACTCTTTTACAGAAGTCACTTTAAACAAGTATACTTTTACAGTTTTACTGATTTGGATCTACTGACCACTTCAAGATTTGTTTACATAACTTCAAGGATTTTCCATCCAAGAATATTCTCCTTTGTCCCTTGATGTGGAATACAGGACACATGCATTAAATTATCTGCATCTGAGTTCAAGGAATTGGTTTAGATTTAAGACAGGAAAAATTCTGAGTGAGATGAGTGGAGGTAGGCTCTAGAACTGGTCGTTCTGGGCTATACCCTAAAGCACCTGGCCCCACCAAAGCTAATTGTTGAGACAGTGCAGAGCCAACATTCAGATGAATCCATTCTCTGCTTGAATTACAGCCATATAAAACCCATTCCCGGGAATTATGACACTCATCCTCCTCATTGATGGAGGTGATGTTCGGTCATGGGAGGCAGCCACTGCATTGTGCCTTATTGTTTCTTACTCTCTAAAGACACTTGATCCTTTTTGAGTGAATATGGTCACACAACCTCTCTTAAAAGAACCCAGGACACTAGAAAGTCTAAAGGACGGAGTGTAGATATGGGATACAGGGCCCATAGCCTGCACAGTGCTGGATCACAGCAAAGATTTAGAGGGGGAAAGAGTACCAGTTTTGTTCTGTTTTTCTAGGTAGGTGAAAGGATCATAAGATGTCAGTAAAACTGAAAATGACCATATAGGATCAGATATCTCTCCGTTTAAAGAGCAGTGGTGGCAAGCCATCCTGATAATGTTACCTCTCACTCTTCTTAGCTTTACATGAGGGGTGTGTTGAGAGTATGGTGGAATTGGTAAGAGAAGTCATTGTAATTTGAGCATTGGTCTGAAATGGCCCTGATTCCTGGGTAATGATAATAAAAACTTCTAAGATGATACAGGCCAAATGTCTCTGCCTTCTGTGTCTTCATTTCTATTATCCCAAGATGTAGAGGCCTGAATATAGGGGGAAATGAGTCCTCACTAGTAGTAAAAATATTTGTCTATCACTTGTCTTTTAAATGTCTTTCCCCCTTTTCCATATGCGTATCTTGCAGCACATTCTTAGTCTTTTCATTTCAGTATCCTCCGCATCCCGCGTAATGCCCAGGTCTCCATTGAATAAGTGAGTGGTGAATGAATGAATGAATGGTGATGCATCGTTCCTTTTGAGGAATAACATACATTTATGAGACTGCTGATTTGCTTGTTTATATCAAACCTATGACCCCCCAGGAGCATGGCCCTCTGTCAATGTTCCTATATCAATATGTCTGTTGCTAACTTCTGTTTTAAAACCTTTTTTGAAGTTGTACACTGACAAGATCAATGCAAAAGTCTATGAATGCCATTATTTTCAGCACTCACTCATTTTAGAAGAAAAGGAAACTTCCTTTCCTCACCTCCCACAGCCTGAAGAAAGTTTCCTTTTTGAGAACAAAAATTACCATTTGTTTCAAGCTTTCCCTTCAATTATAGCAATTTCCACATGTTTTAAAACTATTCTCAGCAAAAGAAAAATCAACATTTGCACTTTGATGCATAGGCTAATCTAGCAGCTACAGGTTTAAAGGCATCATGGCTGTGACAAATAATTTGGAAGGTTTTTCTTTATTTTCTCCTGGCTATTGCCCATGTTGCCTATGAACTCAGAAGCAGGACAATCGAAACTGTTTTTTGAGTGCTGTTAAATGGTCCACATAACGTGGACCTTGATATGCACTATCAAACAGCTTGATCTTTTCTTAAGGAGAAGACAGCATACCCACTTAGCTGCAGTTTTCCTCTATATTTTTTATGTTTCACAGACTTTGGTTGGGAGGACAGTAAGGGAGCATCCAGTGCAATCAACCAGCTGTGGCCTGCCAATTCCAGTTCCTGACAGGTAGCAAGCTGGATTCTTGGCTGTAAAGAATCTCAAGCAGTTTCGATATGCTCTAGGGAGGGCAACTGTTTAGCCTAAGCAATTCAAAGAAGCATAATTGTGCTTCACAGTACACAGAAAGTCACCACATCTGTTTCATATTTTTGGCTTTTAGAACTGAACTAGAACAGAGAAATAAACATACAGCTTTGAATATAGAGTAAAAACAAGTTCATGGTGCACAGATGAGCATATTGTATGTAACTCAGTGAAAATTTCCTTAATGAGGGTTTCTTTTGGTAAAGTGAGAAATATTTCTGGTGTTAATCAAGGTTTTTTAAAAAAGATTTAATAGAAAATATTATCTATTTAAATGTCAAGGCAGCCTATCATTCTCCCTTAAATCTATTATAGTCAATTGTTGAGATGCCGCGGCGGCGTTCACGTGACCTATTGCAAATATTTGGGGAGTCATCTGCACTGCATTAGCCTTTCTAGTGGTAGTTATTTAAAAAATAATTTGGATGTAGTAGGCTAAAAACATTCAAGGCAATGAATTAGAACTTCATTAACCACTTTCATCTTTTATTTTGGTTCAAATGTAAATGCAGTCATTTGATATCTAAGTGTATATAATATGTGATGACTGTCTTTTAAAAATGTAATCTAGCAGAAAATACATCTTAATTTGAATGTAGCACTGTTTTAAATATAATTTTAATATCCTTCAGCATCTGGCGTCTCAAAGAATGAGGTCATTTGAGGTTAAGAAACTTTTCCCTGCAATAATAATAATAATAATAATAATCTTCAGACAAACAGTGAAAAAGGCAAGTACTTAATCTAAACGATCAGATACCATGGAGAAAAGGGAAGAAAGAAACTGACATGCACCAAGGCTTTCCTTTTACCAGGGTCTTTACGTTATGATGCTTATGTATTTCCCACAATAGCTATCATGTACATAATATTTTTGAGATCTTCCAGATGAAGAACTTGACATGAAATAATTAGCTCAAATATTATGAGATATGCCCTAATCATACTCAGATCCTCTTTCTTTCTTTCTTTCTTTCTTTCTTTCTTTCTTTCTTTCTTTCATCTTGGAGTTATGTGTTTTTGTATTTTTCTAAAAATGTCTGTCTTTCTAGTAGTCTGTAAGCTCTATGAGGTCAAGGACTATGTCTGTCCTTCATTATATACCCAGGGACCTGCCTACATATAAATAGAGGCTAATTGATATTTATTGACAGTGATAGATGCCTGGCCCAGTTCTAAACTACTTAAATATATTAACCCTTTTAATCCTCCCCCCAAAACTTTGAATGGAGTACTATTGTCCCTACTTTATAGACATGTAATGCAAAGCACAGAGAAGTCAAGTAACTTGCCAAAGTCATGTAGTTAAGTGGAAGAAGCAGGATTTGGGCCCTGGCAATCTGACTGTATCTCTGTCCATGGTTTTAATTATGAAATGGGCTCTTGGCACAGTCAGAAATTATCTGAAGTTAAGGTCAAAAAAGACCTCATTGACAGAATTACTCACTTAGATGTTATGGTAACTTATCATCACCCCTAGACATAGTATTTATTCATTTCACAAAAAAAGCATTGTTTCCCTGCCAATGTGCTAAGCACCTTTTTAAATTTCCTTGCTCAGACCTTACAGGAACCGTGTGTGTGTGTGTGTGTGTGTGTGTGTGTGTGTGTGTGTGTGTGTGAATATCTTGTTTCTTCTAATTTACAGATGGGGAAACTGAGGCTATAAAAGTTTAAGTAATTTGGCCTTGGTAAATGTTGGTTAATTAGCTCACACTCCTAGGCAGGACTTGTTCAACCCCAAACTCAGTGCTCTGTGTCTACACAGCCTTGAAAACTCTTTGCCTTTTCTGACTCTTAATACATTACGGGTAAGTGTTATTAGCCAAAATGACACATAGAAAGACACATAGAAAGACATTAAACTTGTTGATTTTTGGCTTCCTTTCTTCTTAATGATTTGGGCTTTGTGATAACATGGGTCTGTCTCTTCCTGCCTTGAAGGAAAAGCAAGGCAGGGCAGATGCTCACCTTTGTAACTGATTTAGGCTGACAGGAATTTAGTGTAGCCCTGAAGTTATGGACCAAGAGCCTTCATGATTCTGTGCCGCAAGCCAGAAAGAATAAATTATGCTGTTCCCTTCTTCTGTCATTTTAAATCTGTAAAGGAATTGTGTGCTATAAAAACTTGAAACCTGCTCCTCTATTGTTAACGTCTGATTTTTTTTATAGGCTGTCAGAGATTAGAAAGAGAGGCTGTACAGTTCAAGCGTTATTTTCAATCAGGTACCTATCACACATTTTTATATCAGGAAGCTAGCAAGTATTTGTTAATTACAGCGATCATATAATCTTTCAAATGCAAATAGTCTGACTCAGATTTCAGTTTGTTTGGTACCAAGCAATGAGGAAAGAATGGTATAGCCTGATCCTTGTTTTCCTCCCATCTGTGTGCACCAGGCAATCACCACTTACAGATGGTTGTGATTCAGAGACAGGTTGCCACATGCGAAAAAAGTATGTTTCAGTTATTTTAATAAGATTTATTGCAGTAGTCACAGTTAAATGCTTAAACCTTAATGATAATTGCTGCTAATCTTTCAAGAAAATGATTAGAGTTTAATAAACCTCAAGAAGGATATTTTGCTCTAAACTTCAGTGAAATTACAAAGGTAAATTTTATGTTTACTCCCTCATCTCATAAATCAGAATGCTACATATACCTTTTTCCATCTTCTGAAATTGGATTTTATATACACATGCACATTTATATTACATGTATTGGGGACTAAGACTCCTAATTTCTATGAAAAACATAATGGGTTAAGGTGACAACAAATAATTCTGAACAAATACACCAAAAAGATTCCTAGTCAGCTTTGAGGTGTTCTTTATTTCCCCTTTTTTTGTGGTAAAATATACATAACCCAAAATTTGTTTTAGAATTTTTAAGTGTACAATTCAGTGACATTAAGTACATTCACGGTGTCATGCATCCATCATTACCATCCATTTCTAGAATCCTTTGATCTTCCTAAGCAGATCAACTTACCTTGTCCCCATTAAATAATAAACTCCCCCTTAGCCCAGCCCCTGATGACCTCCATTTTGCTTTTTGTCTCTATGACTCTGCCATCCTACAGACCTCGTATACATGGAATGATATAATTTCTGCCGTTTTATGTCTGGTTTATTTCATTTAGTGTGATTATTTCACTTAGCATAATGTTTTTAGGTTTCATCCATATTTCAGAATTTTATTCCCTTTCATGACCGAATAATATTTCATTGTATGTATATACCGTATTTTGTTTATCCATTCATCTGTTAGTGGATATTGGCATGGACATTGAGATGGACATTGAGAATTTTTGGGCTACTGGGAATAATACTGCTGTGAACATTGGGGCACACATATCAGATACCTTGCTGTGAATTCTTTTGAGTATATACCTAAGATTGGAATTGTTGGATCATATAATAATTGTATGTTTAACTTTTTCAGGAGCTGACAAATTGTTTTTCACAGTGTCTGTACCATTTTCTATTTCCAGTAGCAATGCATGAGGGTTCTAATTTTTCTACATTCTGGCCAAAACATGATATTCCTCCTTCCTCCCCTTTAAATAATAACCATCCTGGTAGGTGTTTATCTTGAGATTAAAAAACTTTTCTTAATGTTTATTCATTTTTGAGAGATAGAATTCAAGTGGGGGAGGGGCAGAGAAAGAGGGAGACACAGAATCTGAAGCAAGCTCCAGGCTCTGTGCTGTCAGCACAGAGCCCAGTGTGGGCCTCGGACCCACAAACCGTGAGATCGTGACCTGAGTTGAAGTTGGATGTTTAACCAACTGAGTCACCAGGAGCCCCTAACCTTAAGAGTTTAAGTTAAATAGATATTTTGAGTAATCCTGTGAAAATATTTTAGTTAGTAATTTTATGCAAACTGTCACAAAGTTGGTAATTGAGAATAATCTTCATTTACATCCATTATTTGTATTTGTTGCGTTAATCTCCTTGATTCTTGACTCTGAATAGGACTCTGAATAGGAAAGTTCCTTTGCTTAAAGGTGATGCCAAAAAGCACATATAAATGATGTTTAACCATTTGTGAAAGCTTAAATGGATAAGTAGTTTTATCTTAGTGTATAAAATAAGGTAGCAATAAAATTTGTAAATGCATGTAAGAGATGAAACAATATAGCTTAAAAATCAGGGCATTTCTGTTGTTTTTCAGATAGATTGATGTGTGTTTGCTAAGTAGGTTGAGATAGGAGACACACACACACACACACACACACACACACACACACACCTCTGTAATCAGGATTATTGTAAAGGAGATATGAATAGATTAACTGGGATCCTCATAGATATCAAAACTTGGGATATCCTCGTTGACCTTAGATTTTAGGGTTTGTTTTCAACAGAGGATGCACTGGTATTATGAGGCTACGCTAACGGACAGGTAGAATCTGTTTGGCACATTCCAATTAGGGCTTTTTCCTTTTCAAGCCAGAATTTGAATGGAATTTGTACCTTATTAAAGATTTTGCTGTCATAACCCTATACTTGTGACTGGGAGAAATGTGGAGACTGGGTGTTGGGTGTAGGGTTGTACATTAGAGAGATCACTAAGAGGGGAACTGGTCTTCCTGTTTTGGGGAAATAAAATCAATGGGTATCAAGTTTTGATTGAAGGTAGCTACAAACCATCTGTTAGATACATTTTAAGGTTTAGTATTTCATTTCTTGTACTAAACACCAACATTTTATCACCATATAATTCTAGGTTATATGGCTTCTGAGCTTCAACTTTGGGTCATGTCTGAAATAAAAGTACTTATTTATTTGTAGTTTTAAGATGAAATAACTTAGTTGTATTTTTTTTTCCAGAATCAAGTCCAACACTTTTTATAGAAGTATTATGTAGAAAAACTTGTTTAAGAAAATAGAAACAAATGAAATAATTCTTCTTTGAGATCTGCAATGTTGATAGCATTTTCATTGAAACCATGTAATGTTTGTTTATAAGTAAACGAGTTTATAGTAACATTTAAGGTATTAGTGCTAAAACAAATGTTTTGTAGCTCTGGTCAGGGCACTGTAAAATATAAATCAAATAAATTGTGTCCTTTTCTCAGACAACTTATACTCCAAACTGCATGGAAGTGTGTAGGAAGTTGAGATACTGTATACATATTTAAAATACAACCATAAATGAGATATCACATTGTCAGGAACAGACAATATTCTCATTGTACTGGGAAATGCACATTAGCCTGGGTAGTTGTGGAAAGAATGAATCATAGCCTCTCTTCCAGTGAATGACTCATGGCTGGTTGAATGGAGGTGGGAGTTTCAAGCACCCTTTCTTTGAATGATGGAAAGAATTTTTCATCATTTTATATATTATTCAATATCTCTGTCACTGTTGCTGTTGATAAATGATATGAAAAATGATCATTTATCATTTAAAATCAATTGAGATATTTACAACTAATACTTTCCTTCCATAGATCTGGAAGTGCTTTCCAAAAATCAATTAATTTGCGCAATATACTACTGTAAGGTTAGTCTTATTATCACCATTTTATGGACAAATTCAAAGCAAGAGAGGTTAATTAACCCATCACAGAGTCCAAAGGGCCGAGTGGCAAGGCAAAATGGACTGAGCACCAACTTGAAGGCCAGGAACTCTGCTTTTAGCATGGATTTTAATTGATTTAGATCAGTTTCTCCAGCCTAAAAAGCACAAGCAATAATTCTGAATTATCATGCAGCAATATAATGTGGATTAAATAATTAATATTCTGAAGCCCTTTATAAATGTGAATTATTATTACTCATTTTAGCTTTAGACCACTAAGTCGGCCAAACTACCTTCCAGCACTGGTGACTAAAGTGTAAATTAATTGGCTAAGTGAGAAATTCATCTCACACATTTCCTGCTGAGAGATAAGAGATTCCTCTCTGCTGATTGGAAATCTATATATACAATGGTGCATTTTACTCTGCTTCCCTTAATGTATGTGTTTGTATTCAATTCCCTGGGAATTCATCTTATACAGGGAGATCCATGTTCAAAATATTAGCGTAAAATGCTCATGTTTCTTTTAGGAAAGCCTGTCTCCCCTTTTCTAGAGATGCACTTTTAGGAATATTGTCATGTGGTCAGCCAAACTAGTAGTTTGCTTTTCTAATCTTTCACACACATGCTGGGAAAGATTACAGAAAATGCTATTTTCTCCAAAGACACACTGTCCTGGCTTATCAAGTTTTGTGCTTATGTTTGGTGCTTTTTCAATAAATGTATACAGGGAACATTATATTAGAAATCTTGGGGTTGCTTTATTAATTTTTTTTCCCTTAACCATTTGATTAGGAAAGTTATTGTTAGAGAGGCAAAAACTCCCAAACTTTTCTTTTAAAGGAAGGAAGGGCTCAGGTTTGAAAGAAAGGAAGTCTAAAAGTAATTACCAGTTTTATGCCTTTTCAGGAGGATAAGGAAGTCTGTCTACAGAATTCTTAATATATCAATGGATAAGTAATAAGAATTATTTTGAAGATTGTGTTAAGATAGATTTTCAGTTATTCATTCCACAATTTTTTTATGTTTTAAAATGTTTATTATTTATTTTTTGAGAGAGAGAGAGAGAGAGAGAGAGAGAGATAGGGAGCAAGCGAGCTCAAGCAGGGCAGGGGCAGAGAGAGAAAGGGAAACACAGAATCCGATGCAGGCTCCAGGCTCTGAGCTGTCAGCACAGAGCCTGAGTGGGGCTCAAACCCACGAACCATGAGGTCATGACCTGAGCTGAATTCGAGGCTTAACCAACTGAGCCCCCCAGGTGCCCTCAACAAGTATTTTTTGAGCATCTGTTATATGCCAGGCACAGTTGTAGATGCTGAGACTAAACACTAGGACTTTGCTGTGTATCACTTACAGTTAACAAACAAAAAAGTAGGTGTTAGATAAAAGCTAGGAAAGTACAATGAAACCAAAAGGGGACAGAATATAATGGGGTTTCTGTTTTTAAAGGGGATGGTCATAAAAAGAGGAGATTGAGAGTCGAGCAGTTGGAAGGAGGTAGCAAGCCTTATGGGTATCTTTGGGAAGAGCATTCCAGGCAGAGGCAATAGTGAATACAGGAGCCCTGAGAAAGGAGTATGTGGAGGAGCAGGTGTGGTAGTGATTCTAAGGGACATCACAGGGCTTAGGTATTTGGAAACATGCTCAGCTCTCTGAAAATAGCTGAAAGACCTTTGGAGAAAGAAATTGTGCACGTATACATGCAGGAAGATACTGTAAACCCTTGAACATTGGCATGGACTATCAAGAGCTAGCAGACACCCAGTTTGCAAAGAGCTAGCAGAAGCTTGATTTATTAATTTCAAGGATGTTTCGTGAATAATTCTTGATTTTTCAAAACATATCAAGTGTCTAATTATGAAGGCAGAAGAGTAAACTTGTACTGAGGAAATGTATGTAATTTGGGCAACTACATATTGGGTCAGAGAGCCCACTGGATAACCCAGACAAATCAGTAGAGTGCACAGTGGTTTGTGTATCAATAAAGCATAATTTTTGCCTTTAATTTCTTTTATTTAGGTAAAAATCACACACCATAAAATTTACCCTTTTAAAGTATACAATTTCGTGATTCTCAGTATTATTCACAAAGTTGTATAAACATCACCATTGTCTAAATCCAGGATGTTTTCATGATGCCACTAGTAGTCATTCTCCTCCCATTCCAGCCCCCGCACTGGCAACTGGTAATCTGCCTTCTGTTTTTATGAATGTGACTATTTTGGACATTTTATTTTTTGAGAGAAAGCACAAGCAAGGGAGGGGCAGAGGGAGAGGAAGAGAGAATCTTAAGCAGTCTCCATGCTGAGCATGGAGACTGATTCAGGCCTTCATCTCATGACCGTGACAATCATGACTGAACCAAAATCAAGAGTTGGATGCTTAACTGACAGATCCACCCAGTAACCCCTATTTTGGACATTTCATACAGATGGAATCATATGTGGCCTTTTGTGTCTGCTTCTTTCACATAACATAATGATTTCAATGTTCTTCCATATTGTAGTAAGAATAAGTAACTAATTCTTTTTTTATGTTTATTTTTTATTTCTGAGAGAGAGTGAGAGACAGAGTGTGAGTGGGGGAGGGACAGAGAGAGAGGGAGACACAGAATCTGAAGCAGGCTCCAGGCTCTGAGCTGTCAGCACAGAGCCTGACACAGGGCTCGAACTCATGAGCTGTGAGATCATGACCTGAGCCGAAGTCGGATGCTTAACCAACTGAGACACCCAGGTGCTCCAGTCCTTGATTCTTTTTTATGGCTAAATAATACTCCATTATACGGATATATCACATTTTGTTTATTCATGTATTGTTAGACATTAGGATTGTTTCCACCTATTGGCTATTAGAGACCTATACAAGTTTTTGTGTGGGCATATGTTTCCATTTATCTTGGGTATTTACCTAGAAGTAGAATTGTTTGGTCATGTGGGAACTATATGTTCAGCTTTTTGAGGAACTGTCAAACTGTTTCTCAACCTGGCTATACCATTTTACATTCCTACCAGCAATGTATGAGGGGTTCAATATCCCTACATCTTATTCCACACTTGATTTTTGATAATAGATGTTCTAGTGTGTATGAAGTGGTCTCTTGTTGTGTTTTTTATTTGTATGTTTCTAATGACTGATGATGTTGATCATCTTTTCATGGGCATATTGGCTATTTGTAATGTGTTTTTTTGGAGAAATTTTTAATCAAGTCCTTTGCCCATTTTTAAATTATATTGTCAATTTATTGTTGGGTTGAAAGAGTTCCCTATGTATTTTGGATACTGAATCCAGATATGTGGTTTGCAATTATTTTCTCCCATTCAATGGATTGCCATGTCTTTTCATGCATAAAAGCTTTAAAATTTGATGAAGTCTAATTTATCTTCCCTCTCAGGTACTGGATCCCTTGCATTTCCATATGAACTTTAGGATCAGCTTGTCAGTTTCTGTAAAGAAAAAAAATCAGCTGGGAATTTGATAGAGATTGTATTGAAACTTTAGATCTATTTGGGGAGTGACATAGTCGTAATACATATTTCCACATATATATTTAGGTCTTGTTTAATTTTTTCCACAGTGTTTTATAGTTTTTAGTTCCTATCAAGGACTTTTTAAGTTTATTCCTAAGGGTTTTTTATACTATGCTAAATGGCATTGTTTGCATAATTTAATTTTCAAATTCTTTATTTCTAGCATATAGAAATACAGTTGATTGTGGTATACTGACTTTGTATCCTGAAACATTGCTGAAATTGTTACCTCTAGCCAATTTTTAGAGGATCTATTATTTTTTTCTGTATGCAGGGTCATATCATCTGCAGATATAGCTTATCTTCTTGTCCACTCTTTTTTTTCTGTATCATTTAAGATTACTATGTTTCCTCACAAGAGGAATGTTAGAATAAATTTTACAGGTAGTCAATCATACCTTGTTCAAACTGGGCACACATGAAATCTAGCATTATGGGAGTTTTATTTATTTGGTAGTGAACTTTTAACTATCAATGCAAACGCTAAGATACTACACCAAACATCTGCAGAAACTTTTTTCATCATTTTTTTTGAATTGTTCACAAACATTTCCTATAAAATCCAATATACCACAAAGAAATGGCACATCTTTTTACTTCAATTTGAATACAATGGGAAAAATATATATATATTTGTAAAGTTTAAAAGACACTAGCAGGCTGACAGTTTGACTATAGGTGAGAAAATTATCTAACAAAAATCATTTATTTAGCATCAATCACTTCCATAACCAAGTATTATTCTGATTAATAAAACTTGCTGCCATTAGGCTTCTGGCAAATATCTATACCGTTACTGAATTTGTGGAGTTGCTCTTCACCTTGGTTCTCCTTCACAGTTAGTAGCATCGAAAGCTGCTGCAGGGCAGGGACAAGCATTTGCAAAAACAAAAACAATGTCCCCAGCTTACTATAAGCATGAATGTATATGACAGAATTACTTCTCAAGCAACGAATTTTTTTCAAATAATTTTTAAGTGTTTATTTATATTTGAGAGAGAGAGACAGTGTGAGAGTGGGAGAGGGGCAGAGAGATGGAGACAGAATCTGAAGCAGGCTCCAGGCTCTGAGCCATCAGCATAGAGCCTGACATGGGGCTTGAACTCACAAGCCATGAGATCATGACCTGAACTGAAGTTAGATGCTTAACCAACTGAGCCACCCAGGTGCCCCATAAGCAATGGACTTTCAAATCATCAAGAAGTCACCAGAAACAAATTTGCCAAGATATGCTTATGTTTAAGAAGAGATGTATTTATTTATATCAAACAGAGTGTTTAGTTTCAAAACTTAGTGTTTAGTTTGGGGTGGGTTGGGGAATCCAGCCGTTTGAAAAATGACAGTCTTAAAAAAATGAACACCAAAAATAGGTTCACTAAATTTATTTAAAAAATCAGAACATTTCTTACAAAAGAGAATTACATTCTGCACACTGCTATGAATAGATGCCAGGGACATATGGACTATTGTTACTTTTCCTCCCTGTTTCACTCCCCAAAATGTTACAATGACCACAAAGCAAAGTGTTCACAATAATTACATGGTTTTTTTTCTTGAGAACCACCAACAATGAGAAAAAATTAAAATTCATTGACTGTGCTGCTCTTTCAAAATTTTAATGTTAATTTTTGCACACCCTTCCCCAGCCTCCTTCCTTTTTGTAAGAAACTAAAAGATTTCTTCTGGTGAACAGCAAAGATTTCACTGCACCTCGAACGCAGAACACCTATGAAGCAGAGTAATGGTGGCTTTTTAAACAGAAACAAATAGAAAAAAAAAACCAAGATGTAGGATTCCTCTAGTTCTTCACTAGTTGTAGAAGAACTTTCTAGAATCCTGCTTCACACTATAAAAAAAGAAAAAATATCTTGCATTAGAATCCTTCCACATCTGCACACTGCTTCACGCTATTCTGCCAATACTGTGCATTTTGTATCAGGTCCTGTGTTCCTGTAATTGTAATGGTGTGATCTTCAGATCCTTCTAAAGGTTCTTCAATTTTGATCGAAGCTTCTGTCTCACAACGATTTGTTTAATCCTCTGACTGCCTCTGCCAATAATAGATCCAGCCAAATCTTTGGGAATAGTTACTTGCGTAGTAACAATAGGTCCACCAAGATAACCATATGAGCCACAACCCTACATAGGAATAATCCTATCCAGAGCCACCCTGTGGTTCATAAACCACCTTTCATTCTGATGGGCTCCATGCAACAGAGTTCTAAGTTTCGTCAGCACTGAAACCAACATTCCCATTATAGTGGTCTCCAGGTCCTCCTAGGCCATTAGATCTCCTCTTTTAGATGGTGATAGTGGAGGAAGAGGAAGATTCTGAGCTCTGCTTCAACCCTGGCTACCTCATTCAGGAAGAGACCGAGGAGGTCCTTGATGAGGGATGACATCATCATAATCTCTTCTAGATGGAGGCATAGGACACCAACCCTGACCAGGAGGCATTCTGTCAAAACCGCTTTTCCCCTGCATGGGAAATCCCACAGGACGTCGATGGCAGTCAGCAAACATTGTAAAACCATCCTAGATTTCATCATAAAAATTGGGATCATTAAGCTGTGCACGTCCTTTGATGGGTGACTCTGTTATAAGATCATGGATGATCTTGATGCACTGTTCAGTCCTATGAAGTTTTTCTCCAATGAGAACAACTCTGTCAGTGGAATGAAGACAGGAGTCCTAGAAAAGCCTGACTGTTGTGTGTGTTCCCTCAACGTTCTTTGATTTTAGCACCTTTAACCCCAGTAATTCCTCCTGCCAGTCTCTGATGAATCAAGTTGCAACTCGAAGTCAAAGTTGCTTCCTTTATAGTGTTGGTATTTTAAGCATTCCACAGTATCAGATTCTAGTGGGAGCTGATTGGTTGCTGTGGGTGATGGCAACTGCAGGCCCTCCTCTAAGGTAGAAATTCTTCAGAATTTCTCCAATTGTTTCAGTATCAGCACTGATAGTCACTATATGCTCGGGCCACTTCCATCTGGGACTAAAACACTGGAATTGTGGTCTGTATGGGGAAACTTAATATTCTTGGCTCCTTCCCAAATCCTACCCCAGCATTCTTGCTCTGTAGTAGAATGTGTAAGTCAACCAACCATCTTACCAGTGTTTCTAGATTTTCTAAAGTCTTGTTCCTCTTCCGTATCTTCTATGTGGTGTTTACCAAATTCAGCATTGGTTATGGTGTCAGGGAAGGTTTCCTCTGGCTGGTCAGTTTCCATTTTCTTATAATAAATGGACAAAACAATCAGGTATTATATATCCTTGTAGAGCAGAGCTGAACTCTTCTGGGCAGGACCAGCTGACAGCCTAGTGCTCCAGTCACTCCCCCGCCCCGCCACCCCAGACCAACATCCCTAGGCCCCTGGGCTGCTGTGCTGCACTCAGCTGGTCACAGCTAGACAGAGTCTTCTTGTTCTTTCTCAATGCCTTTTATTTAGTTTTCGTGCCTAATTGCCTTAGTTAGAACTTTCATTCAGTGTTGACTAGAAGTGCTTAAGTGGATTCCTTGTCTTATTTGTGATCTTAGGAGAAAGTGTTCACTTTTTCACTGTGAAGTATTATGTTACCTGTGGGTTGTTTTCTTTTTGTATATAATGGTTGAAGAGTTTCTATTTTAATCCTAGATTCTTGAGTTTTTTTATCCTGACAGGTGTTAGATATGTCAAATGCTTTTCCTGAAGTGATCATTTTTTGGTCCCTTAATCTACTTCTATGGTGTAGTATATTAATTTTCATACATTGAATGCATCTTTGCATTTCTCAAATAAATCCTACTTGATGATATTGTTTAATCCTTTTTATAAGTTGCCAGATTTGATTTGCTAGTATTTTGTTGAGGACTCTGGTGCTTATAACCTCTTTGTCTGTATAGGATAATTCTGGGCAGATGGAATGAATTGAGAAGTGTTCTCTCCACTTATATTTTTTATTTTCATTTTTATGGAAAAATGTATTAAAGATTGGTTATTAGTTATTTTTTCTTTAAACATTTCATAGAATTGCCAATGAAGATCTCTCATCCTGAGATTTTTATTGGTGAGAAGTTTTTTGATTACTAATTCAGTCTCTTGTCATAGGTATATTAAAATTTTCCATTGCTTCTTGATTAAGTTTTGGTAATTGTATCTTTTATTCCTGATTTTTGTAATTTAAAACTTCAATTTTTTCTTGATCAGTCTAGCTACAGAGCTGTCATTAAAAAAAATTTCAAAGAACCATCTTTAAGTTTTGTTGATTCTCTTATTTTATGTTTTTCTATTCTCTCTTATTTCCCTCTCTAATCTTCATTATCGTTTAAAATTTTTGCTTTGGGCTTAGTTTTCTCTTTTTCTAGTTTCTAACAGTGGAAGATTTGGTGATTAATTTGAGATTTTTCTTTTTTATTAATAGAGGTGTGTAGAGCCATGAATGTTTTTATATTCACAGCTTTATCTTATTCATAGCATAAATAACTTGATATATTATATTTTCATTTTTTAAAAATGTGTTTTCATTTTTATTAATCTCAAGGTATTTTCTAATTTGTCTTGTGATTTCTTCTTTGACACCTTAATTATTATAGGAGCATGTTAATTTCCACATATTTATGGATTTCCCAAATTTCCTTCTGTTACTGAGTTCTCATTTCATTTCATGCTATCAGAGTATACTTTGTTTCATTTAATCCTTTTAAATTTACTGAAGCTTGTTTTATGTCTTAACATATGACGTGTCTTGTAGAATGTTTCATGGACACTTGATCCTGGGGTTTTTGTGTAGTGTTGTAAGCTGTCTGTTAGGTATAATTGGTTTAAATTCTGTTCAAGTCTTATATTTCCTGCTTGATCTTCCATCTAGTTGATCTATCCACTGTTGAAAGTAGGGTATTATAGTCTCCATTCTACCAGTTTTTGCTTCATGTACTTGTTAGGTGCATGGATGATTATAATAGGTATACTTCTTGATGCATTGATACTTTTTTCATTATAACATGTCCTTCTTTGTGTCTAGTAACAACTTTTGCATTAAAGTCTATTTTTTTGAAATTAGTATAGCCATTCTTATTGTTTGCATGCTGTATCTTTTTCTATCTTTTCATTTTCAACTTATTTGTGTTTGTAAGTCTGAAGTGTACAGAAAGCATCTAGTTGAATTATTTTTTAAAAGTTCATTCTGTCAGTTTCTGCATTTTAATTGGAGAATTTAATCCACTTATCTTTAATGTAATTATTAGATTACATTTGCCATTTTGCTATTTGTTTTACATGTTTTTGGTTTTCTTAGTTCCTCTCTTTCTCCATGACTACCTTATTTTGTATTCAGTAGATATTTTCTGCTGTACCATTGAAATATCCTTGTTTATTTTACTATATTTCTGAGATTTCTTTTTTTTTTCAGTAACTAGGGAATACCATTAACATCTTCATTTATTATAGTCTAATTCAGATTAACACCAATTTAATTCAAATGGTATAAAACATTTTCTCCTTGTGACTCCATTCCCTCTCCTTTCTTTGTGCTGTTATTTTCCTACAAATTTCGTCTTCATAAATATATGCTCAGGGATATAGATATATAATCATTGCTTTGTACTTTTAAATCATACAGGAGAAAACTAGAGTTATAAATAAAAGATAAATTTATATTGTCTTTTAAAAATATTTTGTTTATCTGAGAATGTGTTAATTTCTCCTACATTTTTGAATGATAAATCTATTAAATATAGAACTCTTGGTTGTCTAGGAATGGAGCTTTGAAAGCATTCCAATAATATTTTGCTCCTTCCAGTGGCGGTTAGGCTGATGATTGTCATGATAAATGCAGGCTTTGGATTTTTAAGACTATCATGGATCTACAGAGGAAGGAATGGGGATAAAGCAAGTTAAAATGTCAAAAGCTCACTGCTCTTACCAATTCAGCTGTTTTTCTTCTACTTTTCATTTTTTAATAAGCACTCCTCAGATTGCTGCAAGCCTTTGGTTATTTTCAGCATTGCAAAAAGCTAAATCTGACATTTTTTTGCCAGTATTTTTATTGCTTTTATGGAAGAGAGACTTTTCAGACGTCCATACTTGTTCTTTATACTGATGTCACTAGAACACTTAGGGTGAATCATTTTAACATCTCACCATTTGTTATAGCGTTCCAAATTAAAGCTGGTTGTTTTAGACTGAGTTTCACTGGAAACAGAACATGAGATAAAGACCTGTATACAGATAGTTTATTTGGAAGGTAATTCTAGGGAGCAGAAGTGAAAAAGCCAAAAGAATGAGGATGAGAAGGAGCACAAGCCAATATCAGGCTGTGTTAATCATGTCACTGCTACAAGCAATGGAGGCTTGGCAGTACTAGGACCTCCATGGAAACACACAGAATGCCTTTCAAACCAGAGGTGAATGCATTTTTCCATCAGCTCTTCAATTGGCTAGTTCTATCTGCAATGTTCTTAACTTTCCCATACTTCCATGTCTCAAGTGCCATGACCAGAGAAAATGCCTGTATTATCCACACATTGAGGGAAAAGTGTATACCTGCTGTAGACACTGTCAGCACAAAATGAATCAAAGGTCTCTCTGGTATTGTTTTCCCTAGCTGAGACTGCAGTCAGAGGTGAGGTGAAGAGGACATGGGCTGGAGTATCTATGTGTATTAGTCAGGGTTCTCCAGAGAAACAGAACCAGCAATAGAGAAACAGAAGCAACGGTGTGTGTGTGTATGTGTGTGTCTGTGTGTGTGTGTGTCTGTGTGTATATGGTGTATTGTATGAGCCAATTTCATATATATATATACATATATATATATGCCATTTTTTAGAGTTTATTTTTATTTTGAAAGAGAGATTGAGAGCATGTGCAGGGGAGGGGCAGAGAGAGGGGGAAAGAGAAAGAATCTCAACAGGCTCGGTGCTGTCAGTAGGGAGCCTAGTGTGGGGCTCAAATCCATAAACTCTGAGGTCATGACCTGAGCCAAAACCAAGAGTTGGACACTCAACCATCTGAGCCATCTAGGAACCCCTATATGCACCATTATAATAATATATACAATATATTATGATATATGACAAGGAGTTGGCTCACACAGTTATGGGGCTGGCAAGTCCCAAGATTTGTAGGATTAGTCTGCAAAATGGAAATGCAAAAGAGCTGATGGTGTGGCTCCATTTTAAGTTCAAAGGCACAATAACAAGGAGAGTTGATGATGTCTGAAGGCCAGCAGGCTTGCAACCCAGAAAGAGCTGATATGATATTTCAGATTGAGTTTGAAGGCTGGAAGAAGCCCATGTCCTAGAGAGAAGGCAGTCAAACAAGCAAAAAAAACCACCTCTCTTCCTTAGAGAATAGTCAATCCCGTTGTTCTATTTAGGCTTTCATCTGGCTGGATGAGGGCCCATACTTTAGGGAGAACAATCTACAAAATCTGCTGAAGTTAATCTCATTCAATATGCTCATAGAAACACCTGGAATAATGTTTGGCCAAATATCTGGGAACCCTGTGGCTCATTCAGGTTGACACATAAAATTAACCATTATGTTATGACATTTATTAAATCAGTCTACAGGTCAGACATTAATAACTAGAACTAACTAGTTAATGATTGCTTTACCTAGCAATCTAGGATAGTGTAGTGTTAGGAAATTATAAGCTTTGTCTAATCAACCCTTACAGATAGAAATAGAACTCAAGTACTCAGTTACAAATATTACATTCCCAAAGTAATATAATGTATTGTAGAAAAAATTAACATTAAGATATTCTATTTCAGTTACAATGATTTCTTTGTAGCTGTAAAGTTAATCTATGAAATAAATTCTAATAAAAGCAGTATAAGATTTTTTCATTTTCAAGTTTTTATTAAATTCCAATTAATTAATATTTAGTGTGATATTAGTTTCAGGTGTAGAATTTAGTGATTCATCACTTACATACACACCCAATGCTTATCACAAGTGTCCTGCTTACACCCATCACCCATTTAATCCATCCTCCATCATCCATCTTTCCTCCAGCAACCCTCAGTTAGTTCTCTGTAGTTAAGTGTCTTTTTTATGGTTTGCCTCTTTCCCCCCCATGTTCATTTGTTTTGTTTCTTAAATTCCACATCTGAGTAAAATCATATGGTATTTGTCTTTCTCTGATGATTTAATGTGCTTAGCATAATACTCTCTAGCTCCATTCATGTCTTTGGAAATGGTAAGAATTCATTCTTTTTTTTTATGGCCAAATAATATTCCATTGTACGTGTATACCACCTCTTCTTTATCCATTCATCAGCTGATGGACATTTGGGTTCTTTCCATACTTTGGCTGCTGTTGATAATGCTGCTATAAACATTGGGTTGCATGTGCTCCTTTGAAGTAGTATTTTTATATCCTTTGGGTAAATACCTAGTAGTGCAATTGCGGGATCATGGGGTAGTTCTATTTTAGCTTTTTGAGGGAACTCCATTCGGTTTTCCAGAGTGGCTGCACCAGTTTGCATTCCTTCTAACAGTATAAGTTTTCCCTTTCTCCACATCCTCACCAACAACTGCTGTTTCCTGTGTTGTTAATTTCAACAATTCTGACAGGTGTGGGGTGATATCTCATTATAGTTTTTATTTGTATTTCCCTGATGACGAGTGATGTTGAGCATCCTTTCATGTGTCTGTTAGCCATCTGGATATCTTTTTTGGAAAAATGTCTATTCATGTCTTCTGCCCAGTTTTTAACTGGATTATTTGTTTTTTGGATGTTGAGTTTGGTAAATTATTTATAGATTTTTGATACTAACCCTTTATTGGAAATGCCATTTGCAAGTATCTTCTCCCATTCTGTAGGCTGCCTTTTACTTTCATTATTGTTTCTTTTACTGTGCAGAAGCTTTTTATCTTGAAGTCCCAATAGTTTATTTTTGCTTTTGTTTCCTTTGCCTCAGGAGACCTAATAAGAACTTGCTACAGCTGATGTTAGGGAGGTTACTGCCTGAGTTCTCTTCTAGGATTTTGATGGTTACATATCTTATTTTTAGGTCTTTTATCCATTTTGAGTTTATTATAGTGTATGGTGTAAGAAAGTGGTCCAGTTTGGTTTTTTGCATGTTTCTGTCCAGTTTTCTCAACATTTGTTGAAGAGACTGTCTTTTTGCCATTGGATAGTCTTTCCTGCTTTGTCAAAGGTTAGTTGGCCATACATTTGTAGGTCCATTTCTGGGTCTTTTATTCTGTTCCATTGATCTATGTGTCTGTTTTTGTGCCAGTACCATACAGTCTTGATCACTGCAGCTTTGTTTGTTTGTTTTTTAATGTTTATTTTTGATAGAGACAAAGTGCTAGTGGGGGAGGGGCAGAGAGAGAGGGAGACAGAATTTGAAACAGGCTCCTAGCTGTCAGCACAGAGCATTATGTGGGGCTTGAACTCAGGAATGGCGAGATCATGACCTGAGCTAAAGTCAGACACCCAATCCACTGAGCCACTCAGGTGCCCCAAACGGGATGTTTTTTAACCACCATGTGTTTGTGGTCTTTCCAACTTTTTTCTTGTGATTAACTTGAAGTTTAATAGCATTATGGTCAGAAAATATGCATGGTATGATTTCAGTCTTGTTGCACTTATTAAAGCCTGATTTGTGACCTCGTATGTGATCTCTTCTGGAGAATGTTTCATGTGTACTCAAAAAGAATGTGCATTCTGCTGCTTTAGGATGAAATGTTTTGAATATATCTGTTGAAGTCCATCCAGTACAGTGTGTCATTCAAAGCCATTGTTTCCTTGTTGATTTTCTCTTAGATGATCTGTCCATTGCTATAAGTAGGATATTAAAGTCCCTTACTATTATTATTGTTAATGAGTTTCTTTATGTTTGTTTTTTATTGTTTTATATATTTGGGTGCTCCCAAGTAGGTAGCATAAATATTTACAATTGTTAGATCTTCTTGTTGGATAGTCCCCTTTATTATGATATAGTGCCCTTCTTCATCTCTTGTTACAGTCTTTGGTTTAAAATCTAGTTTGTCTAATAAAAGCATTGCTACTGTGGCTTTCTTTTGACATCCATTTGTATGATGAATGTTTCTCCATCCTCTCATTTTCAATCTGCAGTTTTGATCTCTAGGCCGTATATTGATGGGTCTTGTTTTTTTTTTTTTTTTTTTAATCTATTCTGACACCCACTATATTTCGATTGGAGCATTTAATCCATTTACATTCAAAGTGATTATTGATATGTATTTAGTGCCTTTTTTTTTTTACTTGTTTTTTTGTTGTTTCTGGAGGCTTACTCAGTTCTTTTCTAGTTTTTGTTGCTTTTGGTCTTTCCCACTCAAAGTGTCCCCCTTTAATATTTTTTGCAGAACTGGTTTAGTGGTCATGAATTCCTTTGGTTTTTGTTTGTCTGGGAAACTTTTTATCTCTCCTCCTATTCTGAATGATAGCCTTGCTTGATAGAATATTCTTCACTGCATATTTTTCCTAGTCATCACGTTGAGTATATCATACCCCTCCCTTTTGGCTTGCCAAGTTTCTGTGGAGAGATCTGTTGCTAACTTTACTATATTTTGCAAATTTAGCTATTATGTCTTGGTGTTATGCTGTTTTTTGCTGTGCCTCTCTGTGCCTCTTGGATTTGGATGTATGGCTTCCTTCCCCAGATTAGGGAAGTTTTCAGCTACAGTTTGCTCAAATCAACCTGCCCCCTTTTCTTCTTCTGGGTCTCCTGTGACATGAATGTTATTATGCTTGATGGAGTCACTGAGTTCCCTAAGCCTACTTAGGGAATCTTATGATTCAAGATTTTTCTTTCCCCCTTTTGTTTAGCTTTATTATTTTCCATATTGCTATCTTCTATATCAGTGATGTGTTCCTCCCCTTCTTCCATCATTGTGCTCATTACAGTCAGTCAGTTTCAAATCTTGGTTATTGCATTTTTCATTTCATACTAGTTTTTAAGTCTTTTTATCTTTTTGGTAAAGGTCTCCCTGATGACCTCTACGCTCTTCTCAAGCCCAGGTAGTATCCTTATGACTGTTGCCTTAAATTCTGGATCAGGCACATTTCTTATATCTGTTTTGATTAGATCCTGGCTGTGACCTTTTCTTGTTCTTTGTTTTGGTATGAATTCCTCCACCTGGGCATTTTGTGTAGGTCACGGTCTCTGTATTCTTCTTTGTGTTAGGAAGGCTGTTATGTTTCCCTTTCCTGAGAGTAATGGCTTTATACAGAAGAGGTCATATAATGTCCAGGATCTGGCACATCAGGAAGTGTCTCTGGTGTGTGTGCTGCATGCACTCTACTACTGTGTTATTGCTGCTCTATCCCTTAGGTCAGTCCTCTGTAGCATTTCTACTTGTCTGCAGTGGGGAGTGTTTGCAACTTGGCCAGAGTGTGAAGAGTTTTAACTAGGTTTGCTCTGGTCTGCTTGCTAAAATAGACCTGCTGCTATTTCCACTAGAATTGAAGTTTTGCAGAACTCTATGGTCAGTACATGTCATTTATGTGGGCATTCGTTCTGGTCTTCTGGGGGAAGGGGCACACTATGCTGATCCTTAGGCACACTTTCCTGAAAAAAGCAGTACCGGCAGAGTGCCAAGGGTGTACGCCACAGGGTGAGACTTGGTGTAAGCACATCAAGCAGCCTGTGCTGTTTGTTGAAGTTAGTTTATGCTGAGGGGCTGGGGAGGAAAATGGCCCCAGGAAGCTCCTTTGTCCCTGAGAGGAGAAAGTGGAGTCTGTGCTTGCTGTTCTCAGGGAAGCCCTCTCAGAAGAGCAAATAACTTCCCCTCTGCATCCTAGGCATTTTTTAGATTGTTGTTTTCACACTGTCTCTTGGCATTATTTGCCTGCCTGAAACAGTGCTATGCACTTTGGGGTCTATCCCAGCCAAGCTTGCTAACTTTTAAAACTCCAGACATTAGGCATCTGATGTGGTGAGGACCTGAGCTGGTCTTCTGGGGGTGAATCTCACTGTGCTGGGACTGTTGTAGGTTTGACTAAGGAGGGCAGTTTTGCCAGAGTGCATGGGCATGGGATTTGGAGCAAAACATGTTAAACAGCCAGTGTCCAGGGTGGCTGCCCTCAGTAGGTGTCTCTGTTCCTATGCTGAGGGGTAGGGGAGGGGAACAGTGCCTGCTAGCTTTTTTGTTCCCAGAGAGGCTATGCCACCTCTCCCAGATGTGCTCTAAGAAAAGGGAACAGTTTCTCCCTGTGAGTCTTAGGTGATCATCAGTTTGTGCCTTAGCCCGCCTCCCCACCCCTTCTGGATTCCCTGCCTGCTTTTTCTCCATGAGTAGGGGAGCACTCTCAGGGCTCTATCCTAGCCATGCTCCAGACCTTGAAGACTTCAATCTTAAAGTCTTGCTGGTTGCAAAAGGTCACGAAAATCTGCCCCTCTCATTTTCCCAGCCAATGGCTTTGGGGAAGTGTTCTCCTTATGCAGTCCCCTGTGTGCTTCTCTCTCTCTCTGACCTCCTTCCATGACCAGGGCTCCCTCCCCTGCTCAGCACCCATGTTCCATTTCTCCACCAAACCATGCTTCCACACCTCCTACCTTCCTGGATGTGACCTCTTCTCTTCCTCTAGTTGTGCAGTTTGTTGTGTCAGTCCTCGGGTTGATTTCATTGAGATATAAAACTTTTAAAGAATAAATCATATACTATATTTAATGTCTCCATCTTAAGTATATACACAAATATTGTTAAGGTATGCTTTTTAAGGAATATATGCAGTATATCAATGTTTGTTTATGACTCAAATTTTTCTAAGCAGAGCTATAAATAAGTTATTTTCCATTTCATTTGATGCTATAATTTTAGGTGCTATCGTATATTAATGCTTCAGTTCATTAAATTTGTCCTTAACAATATAAGGTTCTGCTATTCTAGTGCTAGGTGACAGAATTAGATTTCTAGCCCCAGGGTACTTAAAGGTGACAGCAAGGTTCTGTTACATTTTTGCAATTTATTAAACGTGTTTGGAAAAGAGATACCAGATGCTTAGATAAAGATTTGGGGTTTTGCAATTCTTTATACTAAAGATAAAAGAGAAGAAATATATATTAGTGTAGAAAATTCAGCTTGCCAAGTGTTTTTATAATTTTCTTCTTGTTTTGAATAACAAAAAATTATAGAGATATAAATTATATTACATTGTTCTGAATTTGGTCAGGTAAATCAGGTATTTATTTTATGCAAATGAAGGACTATTTTTCATATTTTTAAATTACTACCTATTTGAAAATCTTCATCTGTGATTGAAAAATGACTTCCAAGTTAATGATCAAAGTTTCCCTGGAGGACCCAGAGGACATAGCATCAAAACAAAGAATTACTTGCAGGCCTTAAAGCCAAATAATATTTTCTCTGCTGGATTTTGGACTTCTTTGGGAGCTGTGACCCCTTTGTGCCTTCCAGTTTCTCCCTTTTGGAATAAAAATATCTTAGGCTTGTCTCATCATTGTATTTTGGGAAAGGATAGTTGGTTTTTACATTTCACAGGTTCACAGATGGAGCGAAATTTTGCTTCGGGATGGGCAATACTCAGAGTCTCACCTGTAGCTGATTCAGATGATTTATT
This sequence comes from Panthera leo, assembly GCF_018350215.1. NCBI lineage: Eukaryota > Metazoa > Chordata > Mammalia > Carnivora > Felidae > Panthera > Panthera leo. The sequence goes on from NC_056679.1 coordinate 153,601,909, forward strand.
GATTTATTTTTTTATTTGAGAGAGAGAGAGAGCGAGAGAGAGAGCGAGCATGAATGGTAGAAGGGCAGAGGAAGAGAGAGAGAATCCCTAGCAGGCTCCACACTCAGTGCAGAGCATGATGCACAACTCAATCCCCTGACCCTAGGATAATGACCTGAGCTGAAATCAAGAGTTGGAAGCTCACGTGACTGAGACACCCAGATGTTCCTGAATCAGATGATTTTGTTGAGCAGATATAGAATTCTTTGTTTTGGTTTTTAGATGAGATACTAGTATTTAGAGTTAATACTAGAATGGTTTAAGACTGTTGAAGATACGAAATGAGGTGAGTGTTTTCTTTTTTATTACAGGACAGATACAACTTTGGGGGGCCAAGGGTGGACTATACTGGATTGAATGGTGTCCCTCCAAATTCACGTCTACCCAGAACCTCAGAATGTAATCACTTAGAAATAGTGTCTTTGCAGATGTAATTTGTTAAGATGGGGTCATACTGAATTAGGATGGACCCTTAGTCCAAAGACTGGCATTCTTATAAAGTGACCATGTGAAGACACAGACACACACATAAACACAAAAGAGAAGGTCCTGTGAAGGAGGTGGACATTGGAGGGAAACATCTATAATCCAGGGAATGCCAAGGATTCCTAGAAACCACCAACAGCAGAGAGGGAAGAAGGATTCTTCCCTAGTGTCTTCAGAGGGTGCCTAGCCCAAATGATATTTTCATTTTTTATTCCTAGACTCCATAACCTTGGAAGAATAAATTTCTCTTATTTTAAGCCACCCACCTTGTAGTGTTTTGTCATGGCAGCCCTCTGGAACTAATGCAGTTTTGTACTCAGACATGTCAGGAATGACCAGGTAGACAGAAATTGGAACTACTAGTCCTTTTAGAACACATAGATGTAAGACAATCATGCACCTAGATGCCAAATGCAGCACTGATTACTAAACTCATACTGTAGTATTGCTAGCAAGTTACTAGGTTTACATATAAAGTGTACATACTTTCCACTATTTAAGGAATTAGGTTATTACAACATAGTACTTAGGACCCAGGACCTAATGTAAAAGAATTTCCCCAAGGACCTCTACCAAATACATGGTCATCAGGTAACCTCTAAAGTCAGCCACAGGTATCTCCTCTATGTATGCCTAAATATGACTTCTCAATTTGTTGCTGCTAAATCCACTAGATACTAAAAATTTTCTGTTATGTTTTCATATAGTCCGTGCACAGTTTGTTATCATGTATACTTTATCCATAGGCAAAAGCACTTAAGACTGAGGTGGCATCTGGCTGACTCAGTCGGTTAACTGTCCGCCTCTTGGTTTTGGATCAGATCATGTCTCAGTTTTGTGGATTCAAGCCCCACATCAAGCTCTACACTGATAGCATGGAGACTGGGATTCTCTCTCTCTCTCTCTCTCTCTCTCTCTCTCTCTCTCCCTCTCCCTCTCCCTCTCCCTCTCCCTCTCCCTCTCCCTCTCCCTCTCCCTCTCCCCCCTCTCCCCCCCTTGCTCTCTGCCCCTCCCCTGCTCGTGCTGTCTCTCAAAATAAATAAACTTTAAAAAATTAAAAAAAAAAACCCTGAAATCTAAAAATAGAAAAGGAAATAAGTATATATGTGCAAATGACAGAAGCAGTTGAACGTTTCTTATAAGCAGATGTTATGGAGCAGATATGATTGAAAATTTCTCTTAATAGTACTCTGAAGCTAACCAATCAACAAAAGTTAAGTTAGAGAGGACTCATTCTTCCTTTTTTCTGTTTACTGTTTTGAGATAAATTAACGATTTATCTCACTTTTTCACTTTAAAGTGAAAGGTGTCACTTTTTCACTTCAAGACTTACCAGAGGCATTGTTTCCTCTAGGATGCTATCTTTGAACTCCAAGTCCAGATATTTGTCCACAGCTAGTTGCTAGATCCCCAGTGCTTTTGCAGATCTTTTATTGTAGTGTAATAATTTGTTTATGTGATTGTCTTCTCTACTTGACTATCAACCCCTAAAGAAAGTTCATTGGACTAGATAGGTTGCATTTTCTCCAGGACTGAACAGTCTTTATCTTTAAAAACAGCTTTGACAGTTTAATGGACATACAGTAAAATGCATATATTTCAAGTGTACAATCTGATAAGTTTTGACATATATGTATGCCCATTGGGCCATCATCATAACGAGAGTGAACTTGGTCATCACCCCCCCCCCCCCCCCCCCCCCAGTGTCCTTGTATGGATGAGATGGATTTAAATGAAACTTTAGAAGAGATACTGATTATAGAGAACTTAAAATATTCTGGATAAAAATGTCAGTGGGGGAAGTTTATGTAATTTGTAGCAGTTAGATCACAACCTTCCAGGCAGAATATGAGATAGCCTTTTTATTTATTACTTTTTTTCTTTTTTTAGAGAGAGGGAAAGAGGGAGCACAAGTGGGGTAGAGGGGCAGAGAGAGAAAAAGGAAGAATCTTAAGTAGGCTCTATGCCCAGTGTGGAGCCCAACCAGGGCTTGATCCCACGACCTTGGGGTTATGACCTGAGCTGAAAGAGGAGTTAGACGCTCAACAGACTAAGCCATCCAGGTGCCCCTGGAAATGTCTTTTTAAGACTCATTCTGGCCTATTGAAATCCTCTCCCTGCATCATATCTGCTCAAGAAATGGTGCCTTGGGTTTGATGTTAACCTTAGTGAGTTTGGAACTCAGTAAAAACCAATAAAAGCTAATACTGTAGGTCATTAATTCTAGGTTTATATTTTAATTCCTTGAAATGAGGATTCATCTTGCAATCAGTAATGTGTCATGATTTAATTAGCATTTTCTTTTAATCAGTATATAAAGTAATAGTGAATCTTAATATTCATTTTATCTCCTATTATACAAAATCTGCTTCTTTGTGGTTAAAGGATCAGAGACAGAATGCCTATTATATTTTCTCTAAGTTTACAGTTTCCTACTAAGCCATTCATGGTTCTGGTTTTTTGTGTAGTCTCCTGAGGTTTGAATTGTGGGCCTGTTGCCATAGGACTCAGCAAGAGTCAGTTGGAAGGATACAGGAAAATGAAAAGCCCTTTGATATTAAGATAACCTGATGTAGCTATGAGATGTTACTCTTTGCAAAAATAATTAAAACCATTTTTGAAATTTGTACAAGTCATTGTGTAAAGAAAGACTTGTTTTAGGGCCCTACCCAAAAAAGGCATATAAATGGGACCAGAAAGAAGGACTGACTAATCAAAGGGCAGGAAGGAGAATGTGGAAAATAAACCTTATTATAAATTTAATCTGGACTCACCCTGTCAAATTAGAGGTATAGATCAGAAGTTTTATACTGTTGTTATTGTTGAGTTTGTGTCTTTGGGGATGCTGCTCACTGGGTATATTCACACACTGGGTGTGTTGCCTGGCAAGTTCCAAACACTGTTGTAATTTAAATGAAAAGCCAGTAGTAAAGAAGGGATATTGATCACATGACAGGCTGTCCTGATGGTGTCAAGATGGAACGTATTGTGTTTGTATTAATCACAACCTGGGGTTTTTTGTCTTGTTCTTTGGGATTAGAAATGTGCTTTTATTGGACATGAAGAGTACATCCATTTCTCAGGATCAGAGTCATTTTTACCAGGGACCTAGGACCAAACTGTTAAAGAACAATGAGAAGTAAGACTGTCAAGTGGCCCGACCAGCATATTCTCTTATTTTAGGTAGAGCTACACGGAAAACTAAATTACAATCAGAAGACCACTTGATGAGGACAGAATCATCAAGGTTAATAGTGTGATAAATAACAGAAATAGAGTTCATAAATTAGTGGTTGAGGGTACCCTCTCTCTGTGTCATGCTTGTTCAAAACCAGTCTCTAGTATTTAAACTTTGTTTATTTGTGGTTCAAAATTGACCATCTCTCTACTATTTATTTCCACAGTCTTATTTAGGCTACTGTATAATTGATTATGTTTCAAGTTGACTCAATTATCATTATACGCCTGTCTTAACTGCTATGTTTATGTACCAAACTCTCAGTCATATATCTTGTCTGAGTTAATATTTTGGTTTACTCTTGCATTTGAATAACCATCTCTGTGTGATTTGTGACTTTTTAGGTTTATATGTTTGTATGTATTTGAAATTTTAATAGTTTATCTTTTAAATTATGATCTAATTCTTGAATAGGGAGATTCTTTGTCATTGCCTTCATGCACTATCATAGATAGCAGATTTCAAAGTACCTCCAAATATTTTAGGACTTTGGAAGGGTTTCTGGATTCTGGGTAGGCCATGTGAAAAAGGGAGATTGAAGAGGGTCAAAAACATTGGTTTTGGCAGTTTCCTGGAAGCAAGTTTCAGTGTTCAGGTACAATCAGAGTTGGCTTAAAAGTAAGGTGGATACATCAAGCCTTTCTTGAATATCTATATTTCCTCCATTATAGTCACTCTGACAGACTTATTAATCTCTTTATCTTCCTTTTTTGTTTCACTTTTTTCTCCTATCAATAATGGAGAATGATTCTCAATTCATGCAAATGAATATTACTATACAGATAAGTGTAGCTGACAGTCACTGAATGCTAATTTTATTATTCACATTTAGCATGTGCATAAATTAAGTCATGTTGTTCAAGTTTCTTTATGCAATTGTTATGAAATGAATAGTTCTTAAGCTAAAGTCATTCTCTTACTAACTTTGTTTTTACACTTCTTTATAAATATACCTATGAAGATTATTTCCCTTTCCTATTTTTTAGAAAGGAAGAATTATAAGTAGAAAGTTAACAATGGGAAGGATGTGCGTTCATTTGCATGAAATTATTGTTAAGGACAAAATTACTATACAAGTATTATAATGTTGAGATTGCATGCAGTACATAATAATTATGTTATTATACTTTAAATCTTCTATTGGTCAGAATTGTCAGTTTATAAGAGTAACCTTTGAGGAAAAATGAATTAAAGGAAATGGGTAGAGAACAAACCAATGAGAAATCTTACTGGAGAGGTAGTGGTATGGTAGAGACTGATGAGCTTTTAACTAAACCATATTTTCTCTTCTTGACCCATAGTTAAACCACATTTCCCAGTTTCCTTTGCATTCAGGTATAGCCTGAGTGTTGATGATCTATCCATTGTCATGAGAGTAGAAGTGACAGCTCCATTTTCAGGTTTGGCTTGTGGAACTCTGACATAATCTTCCAACGTCTTCTATCATTTTGGCAGAGCTTGTCCCAGTGGCCTGGGAAACCACATTTTAGGTATATGGGGTCACAGAAAGGAGGAATTCGGACTTCCTGCATTGCTGTTGAGATGAAAGTCCTTGATACTCAGAAGAAAAAATAAATTGGCTTTATATGAACAAGAAATAAACTATTGTGTTTGAGCCATCCTACATTTTTGAGTTTGTTAGCTAGTATTACCTTAACTAATATAACTGGAGGCAAAGAATTTCTTGATAATCCTTTCATAATTTTTAGTATGCTATTTTTAATCCGTCAAAACTACATAACCTTAAAAAGATATCATTATGCTTTTAAAAAAATTCAGGAAGGGCTTTATTGAAATGACACAAGTAGTTATTGTTAGTAGGGACTCAGTTATTAGTAGGTGACCATAAAAATCAGGAAATCCTTGACATGCAAGGGGGCTTTAAAGTTGTGGAGAAACAAAAGTCATGTCTTTATTTTTACTATACACATTGACTTCTAAAGAGGAAAAAAGTCTCAGACAACAATGAGAAGCATGTTGGTATCTTCATTGTTGGTGTTGTGTTTGGATTGTATGTGTTTTGTTCATGTTCAGCAGTATGTGCAAGATATCCTTCCTTCCATTGAAGTATGCCAGGCAAGTACAGGATGATTGGGATACAGCCACTTTGAGGCAAACACATTTTCTACCTTCAAAGACTGAGTTTATCGTTAAGAAAATGACCCCATAATTGACTAATTACATGTTTAACGTGCTGTAAAGAATTACATAGTACTAAGTGAATGTATTATGAGGGATTCTACTCAAAAAAGGGGGTTGGGGTAACAAGAGGGGTCTCCTATGAGAAAGTAACATAGAAGCTGAGAACTCAAATTTGAGTATGACCTATCAAGGTAAGGAAGTGAGGCAAGTGGGCAAGGGATATTCAAGGAATCAGGAAAGCAGAAGAATAGGAGAACAGAAATTATGCACTGGGAGGGTATGATGAAAGACTGAAGAAAGAGAGAAGCATTGGATGTGGCAAGGGCTTCCTTAGTTATGTTGAGGAGTTGAACTGTATATTAACAGTCACAGGATACTGTGTGTTTTTGAGCAGATTGACAGAAAGAAATTCATAATTTAAAGTGATCATTCAGTTTCTAGTATGGTGAAGGATTTAAAGAAAGGAAATAATGACATGTGGAGTGTAGTTGGGAATTGAGGTCAGTAGTCCAGCTGAGAGATGATGGGGATTTGTACTAGGGTAATGGCAGTATACATGGAGAACTGACGACCAATTTCAAAGATCTTTAGGAGGAAGAATTGTCAGCATTTTGTGATTAATTGGATTTGAGGGTGAGAGCAGAGTCAAGGATAACTTCCTGGTTGCTGAGTTATGTCATTGGGTAGATGACATGTTATTTTACCAAAATAGGGAACATTGACAAAAATATAGGAGGAAAGATAATGAGTTTATTTTTGGACATGTTGAGTTTGGACCTCTAAAAGAGTCAAGTGGCTTATTTAAGTATTTATATACTTACCTAATTTGTGTCCATAATTAAGTAGTTGGATTGAGGGTCTGAGATTTAGAAGACAGATCTGGGTTGGAGAAAATGTTAGAGTTTAATGTTCCTTAGAAATGCTTTTGTTCAAACCAGTTTTTAGCTTTTTTTTTTTCTTTTTCTTTCTTTTTCTTTTTTACATTTGTGGAGGCTGTAAGTCTAAAATCAAGGTGTCAGCAGAGCCATGCTCACTCTAAAACCTATAGACAAGGAGGTTTTTTTGACTTTGCCAGCTTCTGGTGTCCTCAGGAATTCCTTGGCTTATAGCAGCAAACTTATCTCTGCCACTAGTCTTTGCCAAAACATGGCTGTCTTCTCCCTTTGTGTTTTTATAGTTTTAGATGATACACCTCTACCCGCATCTGTCTCCTCTTCTAAGGATACCATTCCTATTGGATTAAGGACACACCTGTTCTAGTATGACCTCATCTTAACTAATTACATCTGCAATGACCCTTTTTCCAAATAAGATCACATTCTGAGGCACTAGGCAACCCCATTATTTTATAGATGGAGGAAATTATTCTCAGCAGCATGTATTCATAGAATGCTTTATTGTTTCCATAGCACTTTATATCATCTCTTTTATTCCTTAACACTTATTTGAGAAATTATTGTCTCCATATTCGTAATTGAGAAATCTAAGACTTGAGGTCAACGTTTTTAAGGCTTCTTACTACTTTGAAGATATGAACCCTTCTGCAGAAGATTAAAGTGACTTACAAACATAGGGGCAGGTAAAGATATTGCAAGAGCAAGGACCGAGGTTTGGCTGGTCTTGCAAGGTCATTTGCTTCCTTGCGTTTTTATCAGAAAGTCTTGATGAAATTGCCGAGTAGAGCTAGAGCAAAATAATGGAACTTGTTAATCTGCTCTTGAGACAAAGTAATCTCACCTCTAATTCATGGGACATGTCTAATAGGAGTGCCAGCCTTCAGAGCTACTTTCCCATTGATGAAAAGAGTAAGTGGTGTGTTTTAATCTCTCCAGCAGTTTTAACATAATAGCATAAACTAGGTGGCTTATGAACAACAGAAGTTTATTTATTTTTTCCACTTCCAGAGGCTGGGAAGTCTAAGATAAAGATGTAGGCATATTTGGTGTCTTGTGAAGATCTGCTTCCTGGTTCATAGATGCCATATTCTTTCTGGGTCCTTATATGTTGGAGAGGGCAAGGACACTCTCTGAGTCTCTTTTATAAGGGCACTATTCCCACTCATGAGGGTTCCACCTTCAAGACTTAATCACTTTCTAAAGGTCCCACCTTCAAACACTATCACACTGGGTGTTAGGAATTAACATACGAATTTTGGGGCTGGTGTGGCAGGGGAGCTACAAACATTCAATCTACAAACAAACATTCAATCTATACCAAGGTAGAGATAAGTACAGAAGCTTCCTCTCACAAGAGTAGAAGACTCAGCTGGAATTCTCTTCTCTGTAATCCCAAATGAAGACGTGAGGGAGAGTTCGTCCCTGTAACAGTGTCTCTAAATTATAGAATCAAGTACTTAACTTTCATATCTAGAAAGTGGAATCAGGATGGAATATCTTTAAACTTAAATATTAGAGGGAAAGGAATAACTCTTTAAAATTATTATAACAAGTAGTTATGGGCTTTTTGTCCCTGGAGACCTTGAAAATAGCAAAGTCCTTATACTGCTGAAGGCAAAGGGATGAGCTAGGGAATCCTTTGAGAATTGGTTCTGCCCAGTGATGCTAAGATTGTATACTATTGTGTTGAGATTTACAAGTGTAATGTAAACACTGTAATTGCTTATTATTTTTGCTATTTTAAGTGGCTACCAGTAGAAAAAAATTTGTACTATCTGAATAATCTGGAATTTCTAAAATTGTTTCATTTTCTTGAATGTTAACAGCCCTATTTTAGTATTTAAATTTAAAACTCTTGAGCTTATCCAATCAAGAACCATTGGCCTTTGAATGTAAACTAGAATCCATTTTACCCAATAGTAGCATTGATATTTATATTCTTAAAGAATCATAGTTAGGCTCAGATATGTTGAGGAGTCTCACTTAGAAAAAAAAAAAGGAAGTGGGGCGCCTGAGTGGCTTAGTCGGTGGAGCGTCCAACTTCAGCTCAGGTCATGATCTCGCAGTCTGTGAGTTCCAGCCCCGCGTTGGGCTCTGTGCTGACAGCTCAGAGCCTGGAGCCTGCTTCGGATTCTGTGTCTCCCTCTCTCTCTGTCCCTCCCCTGCTCATGCTCTGTCTGTCTCTCTCTCTCTCTCAAAAATAAATAAACATTAAAAAAAAATTAAAAAAAAGAAAAAAAAGGAAGCATCTATGAAAAGAAACAGATTAAAAGCATCTTTGAAAAGCTCATGTCATTCAGCAAGTCCTAGTTTATTTGAAGAAGCAACTATAAGCTTCAGAAATTCACTCATACTCAGTGACTGTGGTGTTATCAGAGAGATAACTGTACAAGATCTTATTGAGATAGTATCTTTATTGGAAGTTATTAGAGACTTCTCTAGCCTGATTATATGTGTTAAGTCTAATGGTGATTTAACAATTCTAATCTTAGCACAAGTGAGTGACCAGGACATATCAGCAAGTTCTTAAATCTTTTGAATCATCGAGGGACATTGAAATACGTTTCTCTTGCCACGCCTTTTCTTTTTAGGAAGAAGAAAATACATTCCATACCAATTAGCCCTAGGTAGGGTTCATCATTGGTTTATTGCATATTTCCCCACTGTTTTTTGATCCTAATTTTACTAGAAAAGATGGTCCTTAAATAGTAAAACTGTCATTATGTTATATGTGGATTTAGGAAAATCACCAAAATTAACTTGGCTCTGTTAGATTTCAAGCACTTAGTGACTGTATAATGAAAGGCAAGGGAAATTTTGGAAAAAATTAAAAACACACTCAAAACTGATATTGTAATTTCTAAGGCTATAGAATGATACTCTTATGAAATACATGATGCTAAAATACTGAAATTGGAAAGAATTGTTAGTAGATTTTTTAAGGTTATTAAAACTATTAAAAATGCAACTAATCAGTTTCAGAGTCTGAAGTACTGGTAAAATTGGTATGATGCCAGAAAAAGCATGCCTCTTCTAAAAGTTCTTTTGGTAAAGCAAGTGAAGGGAGGCATTAAGTTTTTAGTATAGAGTCTCAGCCTTTAGTAGGCAAAATAATTACTGGATGAGTTTATACAAGTTAGAGATTTTGGCTTAATTTCCTCCCTCCTCCCAGAGTTTCAGATTCTCTAGGTCTTGGGTGGTTGCTTGGGACTGTGCCTTTTTAAAAACGAAGCATCCTTACATACTCCTAATGCAGGTGGACATGGGACTGCTTTAGTACTATTAAAAGTCAATTTCCTGGCCATTTGGATAAATCTCAGTATCATAGTATTTATTAAAAGAATCCAAATTGAAATTAGTATGTGCTGTATTATACCTTTTTATAAGTTCAAAACAAACAGAGTTGACTTGTACCCTGTTAGAAGACAGAATAGTGATTACAATAGTCCTCATTGCTGGAGGACTGTGAATAGAAAGTCATGAGGGGACCTTCTGCGTTTTGGGAATATTTTATTTCTTGATAGGTACTGGTAAAATAAGTGTTTTCATTTGTGAGTAGTATGCCTTGTATATATGTATGTTACACATCATTTAAATAGTAGTTAATTGCCTGAGTGCCTGTAGTCTTTCTTTTGAAAGACAAGTCAATATTTCTGAATAGCTGGGCCACCAACTACTGTCTGTGGTAAATTGGATTTAATAATAATGCAAACAATAAATTGGAATTTATGTAAATGGATGACTATAAAACTAAGCCTCACTTAAAACAATCTGGTATTACAGTGCCACTGGTGTTTTTTGTTTTAAGCTGAGTATATTTTAAAGAAATCATATAAAGGTTCCATAAATGGGGCCCCTGGGTAGCTCAGTCAGTTAAGTGACTGACTTCAGCTCAGGTCATGATCTCCTGGTTTGCGGGTTTGAACTCTGCTTTGGGCTCTGTGCTGACAGCTCAGAGCCCGGAGCCTGCTTTGGATTCTGGGTCTCCCTGTCTCTGCCTCTCCACAACTTGTGCTCTGTTTCTCTCTCTCTCTTTCAAAAATTAAAATAAACTGTTATGCCCAGAATTTGTGATCCCCAAAGACCACCAGTGAGCCGAGAGCCTTTATTCGAGCTAGCTCGAGCTCAATCCCCTACCTGCACCGACACAGCGGTGAGATACCAAAGAGAGAGCGAGTTTCAAAATCACAAAGGTTTTATAGGGGTCTAGGGGCAGTTGGTGAGGTAATGGCTGTGGCCTCAGCTGATTGGCTGGGGAAGGGTCGGAGTCCTGTTACGCAGGTCACCACGTGTTTTGATCGGGAAGTTTGAACGGGTAAGCAGGAGGTTACTCAAGGGGAGGAGGCGCGGTCTGAGGTTTCTGCGATTTTCCCGGAAAAGGGGTCATGTCGGGATAGTCACTCAAGGTGGAGGACACAGAACAAGATGGAGTCAGTTGGCATAGGTCCACTCTTTCATAAGCATTAAAAAACAAGGATTCCACAACTATTGAAAGTGATGGCCTTGTAAGTGTGTCATTATTTTATTGTTTTTTTAGATATTTTTCTTTGTAACATGTGTGATGGTGTGGTTGGTCATTTTGCTTTGATGTGCATGCTGTTACGAATTTCTTTGAATTATTTTCTAGTTTCTTTAAAAAAATTTTTAACGTTTATTTATTTTTGAGACAGAGAGAGACAGCATGAATGGGGGAGGGTCAGAGAGAGAGGGAGACACAGAATCTGAAACAGGCTCCAGGCTCTGAGCTGTCAGCACAGAGCCTGACGCAGGCCTCAAACTCATGGACCGCGAGATCATGACCTGAGCTGAAGTCCGACGCTTAACCAACTGAGCCACCCAGGCACCCCTCTAGTTCCTTTTTATCAGAAAAGGAATTAGAAAGTTTTTATAAAGTAAAATAGATTGTTTTGTAATCCTTTTATTTTTTTCCCATTTTCCTTTGTACCTTTAACATGAGAATTGTCTTCCTCATCAAAAATCCGTCGAAGATTGTCATCTCTTTAGTCTCTATGATGTCATTTATTTTATTTGTTTACCAATAGACATCACACACAGCTTGATTCTTTTACTTGTTCAGTGGGACATCCTGAAACCCATTCAAGCAGTTTGTTTTTGAACTTTTTCCACACACTTGTTTCCTTTTAGAGACACGTAGGGAAGGATTGTGGAGATGGCCTGTGGATCCTGTCTTTAGAGCCACATACCAGAGAAGTTTGGAAATGCAAAGCTGGGGAGCAAGCTGCAATGCTCTCTTAAAAAAACCATGTAGACTACTAAGAAGTTTGAGTGGAAAGGGAGTGAGAGGTGAGGCACAATGAAGTAGAAGCCAGAGACGGTTGATTAAAAAGGACAGCATCTCTTAAGTGGGAAAACTGTAGAAGACCAAAATATTCCCCCTGAAGAAGAGAGAATTAATGAGTACATAATAGCTACTTTGAAATATTTTGTGAATGTTGTGTAGAAGATGCAGTAATTTTTTCTGCCACTCAGAAGAAGTAATTAGAAACATTGGGTATCAGTTTGAGGTAGAATACTTTTGATCAAATATAAGAAAGTTTTTTCTGGAAATTAGAACCATCCCAGTGTGGGGGTTAGTGCCCCACTGCTGGAAGTAGTAAGACATATTTTAGATTACTAACAGTAAGCAGTGTTGTGGAGGGAGTTACTATTTAGTGAGAGGCTGGACTATATGACCTTTGGTGTCCTTTCCAATTCTTGGATTCTGTGATTTCATGAGGAACAGTAGAGATGTAGTTATAACTTAATTAAAAACAAGGACAGTCACCCCATTCCTACACATTCTCACTCTCTCCAGAAAAAGTTAATCGGTCTAAACCACTTATAAGAGGAATCTGATTAATCTCTGTAATTTAATGTTGTATGAATAATATTATTCATGGTAGATTATGCAAGATAAAGAGAGAATAAGCAATGACAGGATAAGTATATATATATATTTAATGTCTATTTAGTTTTGAGAGATAGAGACAGAGTGCAAACAGGGTAGGGGGAGAGAGAGAGGGAGACACAAAATCCGAAGCAGGCTCCAGGTTCTGAGCTGTCAGCACAGAGCCCGACGTGGGGCTCAAACTCACAAACTGCGAGATCATGACTTGAGCTGAAGTCAGACCCTTAGGTGACTGTGCCACCCAGGCACCCCAGGATAAAAATTTTTGATTGAGATATCACAAATGGAGGATAATATACTCAACTCTATTGTAATCATGAATATCTTTTTAAACATTTAATTATAAACATAAATTTTCCCTCAAACACACTATGTACTCATGATGGGCTTCAATAATTATTTTATTTCAATTTAACAAAATTATTAGCACAAGTGACCCAGTGGTATTAAAAGATATTTTAAAGGAGCTATATAAACTAATTTAAGATTCAGATTGTTTGAGATAAAATTTTTTCATAAGAATTCATTGGGGATGGTTATTTTTATGTTATTCTGATCACAAAGCATATATTCATTTTCTTTTGTGTTTGAAATGCTGTATTTGGTGTAAATTTTATTATGCTAGTGGGAGTTTTAGTTCTCAATTTGTGTTAAGCAGAGTCTTTACAAAGAGGAAAGCATAAAATATATCTATAATTGTAAAGACAGTCAGTGGCAACTTGTGGAAGATTTTTCCATTAAGAAGGACCAGTGAAACCCAATAGAGTAAGGGTGTATAAATTTCTAAGCGATTCCTTTGATTTGATTTGACAAGGAATAAGTATTTGTAAATAAAGCTTGCAGAAATCAAGAAGGCTTATTATTACAACAGTCTTGCCATTATTCCTGTTCCCACATGACAGTATTTGAGTTATTAAAATAAATACCAGGGGCTAGGGCTAATGCTAGAAATACTGAGAAACAGGTCATAATTGGTTCAAGCCCATCCTTCTCCCTCTATTCTTTTCTAGGAGTTAAGAGCCCAATGTCCTAAGTACCTAATGTATAGATAAGCCAGACTTGTGACCCATGTTTTAAACCATTCCCCAATTATCTTTGGGTTTAGTTTCTCAGAAGACTTCTCTCTGAAACTGAGCTGATAAATTAGCTCATGTGAAGATACTAAGATGTTCCAGTCTCCATTTCTGGCCTTGCGATAAAATTCGAAAATAGATTGTCTTGTATTGATTGATATATTTCTAGATTTGCAGAGGGGTCATCTTATTTCAAATATTATTTCATAGATGAATAACTTGAGGACAGGATACTTAAGTCAACCTAAATAATTCTTCTGATTTTCTTTCAAGACATTGTCTGCTGATAATCAAATCTGTTAGTAGTCAGATATGCAAAATGATGCTGTATGTTCACAATCGAGGAAATTGTTTAAAACAAAATCTGTTGACTGGAATATGAGGATATAAATATATAGTCATCTACAATACTGACGGAAATTTATATTGTTACAGATGTCTTGAAAGTAATCTGAAATCTATTAAAAGAAAAATACGTATACCTTTGACATAGTAGTCCCCACTTATAGTGATCTAGCTCATAGAAATGAAAGCTTCAGTATATAAGGATCTAGTAGCTATTTATTGCAGCATTATTTATAGTGACAAAAATCTAGAGATAAGTGGAGTGTCTTTGGTAGGACAATAGTGAAATTCATTAATTCAACAAATACTAAACACTAACTATGAGCCAGAGCTACTTTAGATACTTGGAATATATTAGTGTACAAAACAGTTGAGAGTGCAGCTTACATTATAGGATGGGGGAGAAAAACATAAAAGATCATATCGTGATATGAGTATGTGTATAGTGTGATTAAATGAGATGGTAGTGATGTAGGTTGACAATTTAAATAGCATCCTATGATTGCCTATTTGTAAAGGTGACATTTTAGCAAGGAATTGAAAGGAATTATCAGAAAAATAATCCATACGGGTACCTGGGTGGTCCAGTTGGTTGAGCGTCCAACTCTTCATTTTGGCTCAGGTCATGATCCCATGGTTTGTGAGATTGAGCCCTGCATTGTGCTCTGCACTGATAGTGCAGACCCTCCTTGGGATTTTCTCTCTCCCCTTCTGTCTCTGTCCCTTTCCTGTTTGCATGCACACTTGCTCTCAAAATAAATAAACAGTAAAAAAAAGAAGAAAAATATTCCAGACAGAGGGATCAAGTTGAGCAAATGCCCCAAGGAAGAAACATCTCTGATATGTTTTCTGTGAGGAAGTGCTCTGAATAAGGAGGAGAAGACCAGGAGATACATCTGGCTTCACAGTAGATGCCACCACCCATGAGACTGGGTGGTGTTGCCAGTGGAATGAGAAGATATGAGAACAGGGTCCTAGACTTGCACCTTGGAGTACTCAGATACTAAGAATTGGGGAGAAGCAAAGGAGACTGAATAAGAACAACCAGTGAAGTAGAAGGAAAAGCCAAACTGAAGACGGAAAACTTGGGGAAAAAAGTGAAAATCTAACAAGCGAAGGAATTAATAAATAGGATTAAGTGCTATTGATAGAGTAAGTAGGATGGGGACTGAGAATTGATTATTGATGTAATGATGTGGAGGTCATTGATGACCTAGATGAGAGCAATTTTAGAAGAGATAAGTGGGCACAAGTGTGATTAGAATGAATCTGTCTTAGTTAACTTTGGCTGCTATAATGAAATAGTATAAACTGGGTGGCTTAAACAGCAAACATTTGTTTCTCATAGTTCTGGAGGCTGGAAGTCTGGGTTCAGGGTGCCAGGAAGCTAGGGTTTTTGATGGGTGCCCTGTTCCTGGTTTATAGATAGCAATCTTGCTGTGTCCTCACACAGCAGAAACAGAGCTAGCTAGGTCTCTGGCTTCTTATAAGGGTACTAATCTTATTCACACGGACTCCACCCTCATGATATAATTACATCCCAAATGTTCCACCTTTAGGTATCATTGCTTTGGGATTACGGTTTCAGCATGAATTTGGGGGGAATACCAATATTCAACCCACTGCATTCCTCCCCTGTACACCACGCCAGCCAAATATATTTATTCCATCCCAGCAGCTCCAAAGTCTTAACTCATGCCAGCACCAACTCTAAAGTCTAATGTCCCAAGTCACTTAAATATCTAAACCAAATATGAATGAGACTTGACGTATGATTCATCTCGGAGCAAGTTGCTTTCCAGCAGTGAACCAAATATGTTACATGCTTGAAAAGTACAATGGTGGGCCAGGCATAGGGTAGACAATTCCACTCCATAGGGAGAAATAGGAAAGAAGGAAGGAGTGATGGGTCCCAAGCAAGTCCAAAGTCTGGCAAGACAAGCTCCAGGAGATTTTAAGTTTTGAGAATAATCCTCTTTGACTTGATGCTTTGCCTTGATGCTTTGCCTTCCAGACCCACTGGGGTAGCAGTCATGGTTTTTGGATCCACTACAGTGGAGGTCCTGCCCCAGCAGCTCTGCCAGGCAGGGTCCCTAGGCTTCTGCTGACCAGTTCTTCCTCTACTACTTTGGGTTGGGTCCTGTCCTCATGGCTTTGGGCAGAGGTCATCTGGCCTGTTGAGAGTGAGGTAATGGTCCTGCCTTTTCAAAATAAGGAGGGTCTTGATGTCTGAATTGCCTTCAGGGTCATTCTTCCTTTGTTTTGAAGAATAGTGCCTATGTGCAGCTGAACAGCTCTGTGGTTCTGTCTCATACAGTCTGTTAAGTCTGGTAATTTTCATTTCTTCCCATCTCCTTCCCTTTCAATTAAACATACCAAGAGATCTATATTTACTAACTTGTAGAGATGTTCAGGATATATTATGGATGAAAACATGTATGTTTCAGGTCATTAATGATCCTATTTCAATATAAGTAATGAAACAAATGAAAAACCCCACCTGGCATTATGTATATGCTTATATATGTAAATACATATTTACATATGTCTGTGAACAAGAAGAAATGGATGAAAGTTGCCACACTGTTAATGCCAGTCACTTGTTATGAGAAGGGGGGATGAAAGAATTAGAACATGGGAAATGTTGGGAAGGGATGTTGTTTGGCTTTGTCTTTAAACATCTTTGTATTTATCATTTTGCTTGCCTCAAAGAGCATGCATTAGAGTTAAAATCTGAACTCCATTTACAGAGGTAAAGGTTAAGCCAAACAGTTTAGTGATTATCACAGATTTGAGAAATTATGATCCAGATCAAGGAATTACAGCATATAATTGAGAACTTGCAATAAAACTGGACACTAACAAAATGATTCTTATAGAACTGTAAGAAAACAAATAGTCTCATATTTGTAAATACTAAACCTGAATTGACACCACAGAAAATGAATACACGGAGTCTTAGGGTTTGCACTTCCTCTGACCAGTTCACCTTGAGACCTCACAAGGAGAAAGCCACCAATACAAACAAAGCCAGGACAGTTGTAGCTCTCTTGTCCATGGACTTTGGAGACTGAACCATCACAAAATTACCCATAGAAAGACTCATTTTTTGAAAGGATTAAAATTGCATATTATTTAAGAATATATTGCCTATCTGTTACTCTTCCTGAGTTTCTAATGAAAGACATGCTCAAAATTTCAGGATCTGTGATTGAAATTCATGTCCAGAACTAAAATAATTTTAGAGAAATGTACCATTTACCTAACTTGGATGGAGACACCCATTTACATGGGTGTACAATGATCAGGATTTAGAACTTGTCAACTTTTTTTAAGTGCCTCTAGGAGACTGACAGGTAACTGAGTCACAAAGATAGGTTGAAGAAAATAGAGTGGCAGTGTTTGTCATCTTGGAGCACACATACTCCGTTAAGATTTATTTTAACACTTTGAAAGCTAAATCATGCATTATAGACTGGGTAAAATTCTTCTTTTTTTAAAATTTTAATAGGCCCATGTGGTGTTTTTAACAGGGTGCTGTTGACATTTTTGGTGGGCATTTCTTCCTTGTAAAGGAACGTCTTACATCTTGCAAGATGGTTATCATTATGCACCCTCTGCAATTAATTGCACATAGCACTCCACCTCCACCTCCACTCTCCCACCCCTGGATATTACAGCAATCACTATCCTCCACATTTTAGTGTGTCTTCTAGGAAGAGAGCTCCACTCTGGGCTATAAGCCCAACTTTAGGGTTAGGGAATAGTGTTATATTTTTTAGTAATATGTATTGTTTCAGCTCGACCAAACTCAAAATGTTGAACAAGTCATTTAATTTTGCTTTTGCCATTGAGATCTGTGACATTTTGTGACTCATGTCATTAAAATTTTTTTTAAATGATTGTTTATTTTTGAGAGAGACAGAGCACAAGAGGGGGAGGGACACAGAGAGAGGGAGACACAGAATCTAAAGCAGGCTCCAGGCTCCAAGCTGTTAGCACAGAGCCTGATGTGAGGCTCAAACCCACAAACTAGGAGATCATGACCTGAGCCTACGTCGGATGCTCAACCACCTGAGCCACCAGGCACCCCTTGATTCATCTTTGAAAAGAGACTTTACCTCTTTTTTTGGACAAAAGTCCATTAAAAATGTTAGAGTTTATTCCTTTAGCGAAATATTAATTATGTTTATATATTTCTTATACATTTGAAAATGTTCCAACAATTCATTAAAAGTTGATGGGTTGTCCCCTCAATTAGGTACTCAAAAAAACCTTACTGATTAATTTTTTAAAAAGCTAATAAATCACAGAACTGTTTAAGGAAAAGGAAGTGAACTAAATCTATGACCTTTCTGGCACAGGCTTCACTCCCATCAACAGAGTTGTACATTTATGGTTCAATATAAATAATAAATAACAGTGGGTGACAAACCTAGAGGGAGAAAAAAGCAGGAGGTAAGGCATTCTATAGTCTTGCTGTGCATTATCTTCAACACATTTGTTGCATTGTGGTTTTTTGAGGACTAGGCTTCCAGAGTGTTGCTTGCTAATGGATACTAACTAGAAGGTGAGAAATCTCCCTGTCACTTACTATGGTCAGAGAAGGAAAAGATATTTGTTGAATGGTTAGACACACATCCAGTAGTCGACTGACTGCCTAATACACAATTTATTGGAAAGACTTGAACCTCCCCCACTGGACAGAACTTGGTTTCATGCATGTGTTGATACCATTGCTAAACCAAAAAGTAGATGGCAGGAGAGGTATCCTGAGGATAAGGAAAGAGCATACTTTTGCATCCAGCAAAGACCTGGATTTAAATACCAATTATGTTACACATTTACTTTGGGAAAGATAATATTTCCACGGAGGCTTTCTCATATATTTCTCCGTCATTTCTTAGGACAGTCATTGGAGCTAATGTCTGCAGAATGCTCACTTTTTTTCCAGCCTTTCTTTTCTGTGTCTCTTCTCCTTCCATTTCCTTCCTTTTCCTTCAATTTCCTTCCAAATGTTACATGTTAGATTTCACTGTAATGCGCTGATGTATTCCCATACAAGTAACAAAGTTAACATTGGAACTAGAAATGATTTTCCACATCAGCCACATATTTTTTAGCAATATTAAAATAAATACATGGTAGTGTGTCTCAGCTTGTAGCAATATGGAAGTGTACTCCTTTCTTAGGAATAGCTCCCTAGATTAACTTAATTTCTTAGCATAAGTTTCTTCATGTTGTTGTACACAGTGATATAAGAGGTTTCTCTCTTGAGGAGCTTCTGTAGTGATCATAATAGCTTGTGCAGGGCCGTGTATAATAACCATTTACAAATAGTAACTTAATGGATCGAATATAAAAAGAAATAGAGGAAACTCAAAACCTTTACTTTTTTTGAGCCTGCTATCCAGATGTTCTGCAAGAAAGAATTCTATTGTTTGTACTTTGCCATGGGGTCCATCAGATATCCTAGAACTCTAGTTCAAAGTATATTATTACCTTCCTATTTTTATTACTGGTTTTTGAAGTTTTGGAAATACTTAGCTTTGAGTCCTTTAGTTCATATTAGATCTTGCCAGGCCTGTATTACGCTCTCTAGGGTACCAGATGAATGTCGAATTACCAGAGTATCTAAAAGGTAATGAAATTCTGATAAAGGAAATTTCCAATCTGCTTCTTTCTATAAAGCAGATGATGACATATACATGTACATATATATTTTGTATATAAATTTTTATACTATATAAAGTTGAGTCAGCTTATTGTCAATAATGATTTTTTATAAAGTTATCAAGAGAAAGTCAGTGTTGTTGAAAGATTTAAGTGGCAAAGAGAAAGTATATAGTACAGGGAGAATGTCCTGGAATATTACTGACTTACGAACATAACGTGTGTGCCAGGAAGCTCCTTTTTATTAAGAAACACTTATTCCATTTGAAACAGGCATCATATTTTATGTAAAAATATCTGAATATTTTTCTCTAAATTTAGATTGATATTTCATATCTTTGAGTTTGATATATATGTGTTTTTGCCCTAAATGATACCATGCATTCTGTCCCTAGTGTCTCTGTATTGATCCAGGATTGGCACGTATAGCATTATGCAGTATTGTATTTTAAACTAGGTGCTGATAAGTAATAGTACTTTCTGCAATTGTATGCCTTTTAAAAATAGAATAAACTGTAATTTTACTTTGGTACTCTTAGCAAATGCATTTTATGTTTTAATTATGAAATATTTGCTGAAATTTAGGGAAACTCTTGATGTTTGGAATCAAGTTGACTTGGAGGGTAGAGGAGAAATTTTAATAATTACAGCAAAGGAGATTTTATCCATTTCTAGCAATAAGTTATGCCTATGATAGCGTGCTTGCTGTCCCATATCAGGCTAAGGGTGCCATTCATGAATAAGTCATGCTTTGTTAATGTTTTTTTTCCCCCATGCAATACTTGCAAGTTTTATAGAAATATCAAGTAATGTGCCTTTTAAAAAAAAACATAGAATATGAAAAGGGCAAGTTCCAGTATTAGGTGGTATCTATATCTGTATACCAAGCTTTTTAAGCTCTTTGCCATGCTAGGAAAGCAGGATTCAGTTTGTTTTTATATAACAAATTTATTAAGCTTACTTTTAAATATAACAGCTTTACTTATTTTTAATTTTTTTTTATTTTAAAAACTAATTAATTTTTAATTTTAATTCTAACTAGACTTTATTCTTTAGAGAAGTTTTAGGTTCACAGAAAAATTGAGGGCAGGGCACAGAGATTCCCATGTATCTCCTGCTTCCACACATGCACCTCTTCTTTCCCCCTTTATCAACTTACTCCACAAGAATGGTACATTTACTACCATTGATGAACCTGTATTGACACATTATAATTAGCCAAAGACTGTAGTTTACATTAAGATTCATCCTCAAGTCAGTATATATAGCATTTTTGTAGATTTCAGTGTGCATGTTACAGAGATCTGATGTTCACCTGTATATGTAAACCTGTATATGTATATTTTTAAAAATTTCAAATAATTTTTTTTTTTATTTTTGAGAGAGAGAGAGAGAGACAGACAGAGTGTGAGCTAGGGAGGGAAAGAAAGAGAGACACAGAACCTGAAGCAGGCTACAGGCTCTGAACCATCAGCACAGAGCCCGATATGGGGCTCAAATTCACGATCATGACCTGAGCCGAAGTGGGACGCTCAACTGACTGAGACTCCCAGGCAAGCCAAAAACCTATATATTTTTAAATTTTCCTGGAATTTTCTTCTTTGTCTGTGGGTTATTTAGAAGTGTGTTGCTTAACTTCCAAATATTTAGGGATTAGTTCTTATAAATTTCTGTTACTGATTTTTAGCTTAATTATACTATAATTGTAGTAGTTTTCTATGGAAGCTATGGAATAAATTATAGTAAACTTAATGGCTGAAAACATTACAAATTTATTATCCTTCAGTTCAGTAGTTGAGGATTATGAAGTGGTTTCCCTGGGTGAAAATAGATGGATGAATGGATAAAGATAATGTAATATATATATCATGGACTATTATTCAGCCATAAAAAAGAATGAAATCTTGCCGTTTGTAATGACCTGGTTGGAGCTAGGGAGTATAATGCTAAGCAAAGTAAGTGAGTCAAAGACAAATACCATATGATTTCACTTATATGTGAAATTTAGGAAACAAAACAAATGAGCAAAAGAAAAAGAGAGACAAACCAAGAAACCGACTCTTAGCTGTAGAGAACAAACAGAAGGTAAGAGGGTAGGGGGATGGGTGAAATAGGTGATTGGGAGTAAGGTGGTGGTGAGCCCTGACTGGGTGTTGTTTGGAACTATTGAATAACTCTATTGTATACCTAAAAGTAATATTACACTGTATGTTAACTATACTAGAATTAAAATGAAAACTTAATTAAAAAAATAAAAAAGTCCCCAATCCATTGATATATTGTAATGAAAGATGTTACTTGAAGGAGGGTTTATACACAGTATAGTTTGAAGCATTAAGCATATGATTTTTTGTTTTGTTTTGTTTTCTTTTCTTTTCTACAACTTGAATATTTATTGAACAGATACTACTAAAATACCTAAAACACACGGGGTACTTGTGGGTGCATCAGTAAAGATCACATTGTTAAAAAGCCTGCATTTTTACCAGTGCACAGCTGCAACACTGCATAAATGCTACAGGTGCAGAGTACTGTTTTCTTGCTCTATTTACACAGCTGATGTACCTATTCTAACAAAGAAGGATGCGGAGGAAAACGCACAAGAAACTCAGGCCAGTAAGGGAGCAAGAAGAGAATGAAGAAGTGCAGTGTGTGCATCACCAGTGTTAATAGTCAGAAGCAGAACAGTACAGAACAAAGCTTGCTCTCTCAGAAGAAGAGCTACAAGACAGTTAAATAAAAATTAAGGTGGGCCTTCAGACTGGCTCATACAACAACAATCCATGAGTAGATGGTATTGTCTGATTATATCTTTCTTTATCCATTTCACTGGGAGCTGGGACAGAAATGTTAATTCTACACCTTCCTTCCTTCCTTCCTTATTAAAATTGGTAAAAAAGAGCACTCTACCTTTAAAAAAATTTTATAAAGACATTTTTTCCAACTTAATTTTTGGGAAAGGTGTAATTTTCATACTCCTACTCAGATGCCAGGTTTTTTTTGTTTTTTTTTTGGATTTTTTTGAAGAGGACATTTATTTTAAAAGTTTGCCCCCCCCCCAGATATCCTTTCAAACAAAAGAACCAAAAGAGACCCCTAAAAATGCCTGTAAAATTATTGTTTTTCTTTCTCTAAGCTAGACAGGTGAGGCTCCAAAAAAGAAGTAAGTAAATAACAGTTTTGTGGTTGTTCCCGCTCCAGTGACTGTGTGTCCATGAGCGCCAGCCAAGAGATATAAGTCTCTTACTCTCTCTGGTAGCATTTGTCCAACCTACAACACTGAAGAAGAAAGCCGCACTGAGGACACAAGGAAACAAGTCAATCCAGTCTAGAGAACAACATTCAGGCAGAGTACCAACACCTTCATAGAACATGGAAATAAAAAGTAACTCCATCAGAGCTACCTCGCCAAGAAGCATGTTGAAAGTCCAAAATAACACCATTCATCAGTGCCTCAGGTCCTGTGGTAGCATCTTGACCACTTACCACAAGGAAACAACGAGTTTCAAACTAGTTCTACACATCAAAAAAAAAAATGGATAAAATATAGAGATATACAGACAACTGATGAACATAAACTACTAGGGTTGTTACATCCAAATTGAAAAAAAAAAATTGGGGACTCTCAACCTCTGCAAAAAGCAGAGTGAGCTTCAGGAGCTGTGTGAGTGAAAAAGCAGGAGTGGACCTGTTGGTGAGAGCAGAGGGAGTCTGAGTTGTGCAAAACATCATCGTCAAGAGCCAGGCCTGAAGGCCCACCCCTAAGGGTTGTAAATGTCGATTCACAGTGTGAAATTATGAGCATTTTCACTTGAGTCAAAATGATTAAAAGCTGGTTGGATGACACCCATTTTTTCCACTGCAAATTCTCTAAAGCAAGGCTCAGAGTCCCATAGTTTCTTCTTATACTTGATGATTTACACAGAAAAAATTCCCATATACGATATCATGATCTCATCAATACCAACACACCGATACAAATGGAAGTGTTATGATTAAAAAGATTAGAGGTGACCGATGCCTGGGGAGTGGAGTTCATTGCTGCCAAGAGGAGCCAGGGAGGCAGCGTCCATCTCTTCATCCTTTTGCGGTTCACCTCCTTTGGGACAGGAAATCTTTCCACAGGAAGCTTTCCCTCCATTTCCTTGTCTGACCCAGACAGACAGCTCTGGGTAATAAGCCATTCTGAGAGTTGTAACAGTCTTGGCTTTGCACCCTCTGTCTCTTCAGTCCAGGGAGACCAACAGACAAAAGTTCACTCTCTCCTCTCTACACCTGAAACACAAATGTGGATGAAGAAGGGCATCATGCTAGGAAAGACATCTGGGGTGGAGGAGGGAGGTACATGACTTTTCCCATATGTTTCTACACATAAGATTAAAAACACTTACATCTTAATGAAAGAAGATGTTACTTGAAGGATGGCTTATACACAGTGTAGTTTCAAGGATTTAAGCTCATGGCTTATCCAGTTTGCTTCTATACATAAATTTACCGGCACTTATATCTTAATGAAAGGAAATGTTACTGGGAAGATGCATTACACACACTGTTGTTTAAAAAAAAAAAATCACAATGACAGTGAAGCTGCATTTTTTTCTGGAGTCTGTGGGGGAGGGGGGAATCCATTTCCTTGATCTTTCTAGCTTTTAGAGGCTGCCCATAATCCTTGGCTCATGGGCCTCTTCCTTCATCTTCAGAGTCGGCAATGTGTGGAGCCTTAATGTTGCTATCTTTCTTCTCCCTCTTCTGTCTTCTTCCACTTTAAAGGAACTTGTAGATAACATTAGGTTCATCTGAAAAATCCAGAATTCCAACTGTATTTTAAGGTCACTAAATTAGCAGTCTTAATTTCACTGGTGACCCTAATTCCTACTTTCCATGTAACTTAGTATATTTACAGGCTTCAGGGATTAGTATACATGTTTATGGGCCCATCATTCTGCCTGCCACATTCAGAAAACATATGTCATGTGATATCAATTGTTAAAAATTTTTGAGATTTGTTTTATGCCCAGAAATATGGTGGTTCTTGTTGAATGCTACATGTGTACTTGAAAAGAATATGTTTTCTCTTGTCCTGAGATGGAATGTCAATTAGGTCAAGTAGAATATATCCTTAACTGATTTTTCTGTCTACTTATTAATTACCAAGAGAGGAGTGTTGAAATTCCCAACTAAAATTGAGAATTTTCTATTTCTACTTTTAGTTCTATCAGTGTTTGCTTCATATACTTTGAAGCTCCAGCTTTAGGTACATACATGTTTAGGGTTATATTCTCTTGGTGAATTAACTTTTTTTGTTATTATGAAATAGTCTTCTTTATATCTGGTAATATGTCTTGTTCTGAAAACCACTTTGTCTGAAAATAATATAGCTCCTGTAGCTTTCCTATGATTCATTTCAATTCTATTATTTGTGTCATTATTTTTAAAGTGGATTTCTTGTACAGAGTATATAGTTGGTTTTTCCTTTTTTAAATATATAGTTTGACAACTCTGCCTTTTAATTTAGGCTTTTAGGCCAATTGTATTTAATAGAATTTTCTATATACTCATATTGAAATGTATTATCTTACTAATTTTCAAAGTAGACTTATTTTTTTTTAATTTAAATTCAAGTTAAATAACATACAGTGTGGTCTTGGCTTCAGGAGTAGGACCCAGTGATTCATCTCTGACATATGAAACCCAGTACTCATCCCGAAAAGTGCCCTCCTTAATTCCCATCACGTTTGGGGGATAATGGTATGCGTGTGTAAGTTTATCAATTGTAATAAACAAAGCACTCTGGTATGGGATGTTGATAGTGAGGTAGGTTGGGGCAGAGATGCAGGGGTGGGTAGTTTCTGCTCCATTTTGTTGTGAATGTAAAACTGCTCAAAAAAAGTAAGTCAACTTTGGCAATAAAATGGAGCTGAAACTACTACCCCTGCGTATCTGTTGCAGCCTCCCTCACTGTCAACATCCCACACCAGAGTTGTGTGTTTATTACAATTGATAAACTTACACACGCATACCATTATCACCCAAATTCCACTGTATATACCAGGGGTCACTCCCAGTGCTACACAGTCTCTGGGTTTTGACAAATGTGCAATGACACATATACACTATTACAGTGTACTCTAGAATAGTTTTACTACCCTAAAAATCCTCTTTTCTCTGTTCATTCACTTTTTCCTCTCTCCCAACCCTTGGTATAACACTGATACCCTCATCATCTCTTTTTATCAGAATGTTAAATAGTTGTAATCATACAGTAAGTAGCCTTTTCACTTAGTAAAATGTACTTATGATTCCTTCATGTCATTTTATGACTTGTTCACTCTTTTTTTTTTTTTTTTTTTTTTACTGCTGAATAAGATTCTTTTGGATATGCCACAGTTTACTTATCTGTTCATCTACTGAAGGCCATCGTTATTGCTTCCAAGTTTGGGCAGTTATGAATAAAGCTACTATAAGCATCAGTATGCAGGTTTTTGTGTGGTCATGTTTTTAGCTCTTTTGGCTAAAAACCAATATACATGATGGTTGGATCATATGGTGAGAGTATGTTTAGTTTTGTAAGAACTGCCAAACTATCTTCCAAAGGGACTATGCAATTTTGCATTTTCACCAGCCGTGAATGAGAATTCTTGTTACTCCAGAACATGGCTGGCGTTTGGTGTTGTCCGTGTTCTGGATTTTGGCCTTTCTAATAGATGTGCACTGATATCTTGTTGTTTCAGTTTGTATTTCTCTGATGACATATAATATGGAGCATCTTTTCATTTGTTTATTATTTATATATCTTCCTTGGTAAAGTGTCTGTTCAGGTCTAGAATCTATTTCTCGTTGAGTTTAAAAAAAATTTTTTTTTAACATTTATTATTGAGAGACAGACAGACAGCATAAGCAGGGGAGGGGCAGAGAGAGGGGTAGACACAGAATCTGAAGCAGGCTCCAGGCTCTGAGCTGTCAGCACAGAGCCCGACATGGAGCTTGAACTCACAAACCACGAGATCATGACCTGAGAGGAAGTCGAACGCTTTACTGACTGAGCCACCCAGGCACCCCACTTGTTGTTGAGTTTTAAGAGTTCTTCCTATATTTTGGATAACAGTCCTTCATCAGGCATGTCTTTTGCAAGTATTTTCTCCCAGTTTGTAACCTGTCTTCCTGTTCTCTTGTCAGTGTCTTTTGCGGAGCCAAAGTTTTTAAATTTAATGAAGTCCAGCTTATTATTTCCTCCATGGGTTGTGCCTTTAATGTTATATTTAATGTCATTGCCATGTATTTAAAAAGTCATTAGGTTTTCTGCTGTTTTCCTCAGTAGTTTTATAGTTTTGTGTTTGCATTTAGGTCGATGATCCATTTTGAGTTAATTTTTGTGGAAGGTATAGGGGCTATTTTTAATATATTCTTCTATGTTTTCTTTTTTCTATACTCTTTTAACTCAATATTATTATTTAATTTTATCTATATTATTGGTTTATAAACTATATGTCTCTGTTTCATCTTAGTGGTTATTCTAGGGTTTAAAAAATAAATCTTTAATGTATCATGGAGTGCCCTCAAATAATATTATACCTCTTTTCAGTGAAAGAATGTTATAATAAGATATCTTCATTTGTTCTTCTTTCCTTTGTGCAATTTTTTCATATATTTTGGTTTGATGTGTTTTATAAACTTTGTGATAAGTTATTTTTTTCTGTAAAGAGTTAATATTTTTAAGGAGATTAAAAAGGCAAGAAAAATAGTTTTTATATGTGCCTATATAGTCACAGATCTGGTGCTCTTTATTCCTCTGTAATTCCATATTTTCATCAAGTATCCCTTTCCCTCTTTCTGAAGAGCTTCCTTCAAGCATTCTTGCAGCCCAGATCTAATGGCAATTGATTCTCTCAACTTTTGTTTGTTTGAAAGTCTTCATTAATTTCTCTTCATTTTGGAAGATAGTGTCACTGGGTATAGAATTCTAGTTTTCTTTCAGTATTTTAAATATGTTACTCTCTTTTCTTCTGGCTTGGAGAGTTTCTAATGAGAAATAGGCTTAATTATTGTTTTTGTTCCTCTGTTGGTGATGTTCTTTCCCCCATCCCCCAAATGCTTTTAAAATCATCTCTTTATCACAGGTTTTTAGAAATTAAATTATGGTGTGCCTTGTTATATATTTGTTTCTGTTTGTTATTTTGGGCTACACTGACACTCTTTGACTTGCTTTTATAATTTTTATTAAATTTAGAAAATGTGTGGCCACTGTTTCTTCAAATCTTTTTTCTGTCTTTTCCCTTCTTTGTGAGACTGTGATTACAAATTATTTGCCATTGTCCCACAAGTTGTGAGCTCAGTGTTTCTTTGCTATCTTTTCCTTTGTGTGTTTTATATGTAATAGTTTTTCTTGCTATGTCTTCAAGTTCACAGATCTTTTCTTCTTCAGTGTATAACATGTTAATCTCATCTGGTATAGTTTTTATTTCGGACACTTCATTTATTTTTCTTTTGTTTAATTTTGGTAGTATCTTTTATGTCTCCTCATTATGCTCATGTTTTCCTCTATATTCTTTTTTTTCTTTTTTTAAAGTGTGGTTGACATACAATAGTATATTAATTTCAGGTATACAACATTTATATGCATTATGAAATGACCACCACCATATATATAACTTCCATGTGTCACCATATAATGTTGTTACATATTATTAACCATATTCCCAATACTGTGTATTGTATCCCTGGCTTATTTATTTTATAACTGGAAATTTGTACCTTTAATATCCTTCTCCTGTTTCACCCATTTCATCCCTTCCCTCCCTCTGGCAACCACCAGATTGTTCACTGTATTTATGAGTCTATTTCTGTTTAATTTCATTTATTCCTTTGTTTTGTTTTTAGATTCTACCTATAAATAAAATCATATGGTATTTGTCTTTCTCTGCCCGACTTATTTCACTTAGCGTAATATACTGTAGAGCCATCCATATTGTTGCAAATGGCAAGATTTCATTCTTTTTTAATGGATGAGTAATGTTCCATTGTATACATATGTGTAATCACACCTTTTTTATCCATTTATGTATCAGTAGACACTTAAGTTGCTTCCATATTTTGGCTTTTGTAAATAATGCTTCAATAAAAATAGAGGTGCTTCTATCTTTTTAATTGGTATCATTTTTTAAAATTGTTTTCAATTACATCCACATTAGCATATAGTGCGACAATGATTTCAGGAGTAGATAGCTTAATTCCCCTTACCCATTTAGTCCATCCCCCCTCCCACAACCCCTCCAGTAACCCTCTGTTTGTTCTTCATATTTAAATCTCTTCTGTTTCCCCCCTCCCTGTTTTTATATTATTTTTGCTTCCCTTCTCTTATGTTCATCTGTTTTGTATCTTAAAGCCCTCATATGAGTGAAGTGTTATGATATTTGTCTTTCTCTGACTGACTGATTTTGCCTAGCATAATACCCTCTAGTTCTGTCCACGTAGTTGCAAATGGTTAATTAGTATTTGTATACTTTGGATAAATACCCAGCAGTGGAATTGTTGGATCCCATGGTAGTTCTGTTTTTTAACTTTTAAAGGATCTTCCAGTAGTGCCTGGGTGGCTCATTTTGTTAAGTATCCAACTTCGGCTCAGGTCATTTCACAGTTAGTAAGTTTGAGTACCGCATTGGGCTCTCTGCTGTCAGCACAGAGCCTGCTTTGGATTTTCTCTCTCTCTCTTTCTCTTTGAAAATAAATAAATAAACTTAACAAAAAGGAGGGGGGGGCATCCATACTGTTTTCCGTCATGGTTGAACCAGTTTACATTCCCACCAATAGTGCACAAGTGTTTCATTTTTTCCAAATCTTCAGCAACACTTGTTTTTTTTCTTACTTTTTTTTTAAATACTAGCCATTCTGACAGGTATGAGATGATATCTAATTGTGTTTTGATGTGCTTTTAAAGACAAATACCATTTTAATTTTCCTGTTGATTAGTAATGTTGAGCATCTTTTTGCATTTCTGTTAGCCATCTCTATGTATTCTTCTTTGGAGAAAGGTCTTTTCAGATCCTCTGCCTATTTTTTAATTGGTTTGTTTGTTTTTTGATAATGAGTTGTGTGAGTTCTTTATGTATTTTGAAATATTAACCCCTTATCAGTTACATCATTTGCAAATATCTTCTTTCATTTAGTAGGTTGCCCTTTTCATTTTGCTGATGGTTTCCTTCACTGTGCAAAAGCTTTTTAGTTTGATATAGCCCCATTTGTTTATTTCTCTATATTCTTCAGCACTTGAGGATACTTATAAAGCTATTTTAATATCTTTGTTAATTTCATTATCCTTTTCATTTCTGGATCTGATTGTACTGATTTTTCTCCTGGTTCTGAGTCATATTTTCTAGACACTGTATATAACTGATAATTTTGATTTGGTGCCAGACAGTCACCCTCCTCTCTTCTTATGGTTTTTGTTTTTTTTTTTTTTTTGCTACATTCTTTTTAGTGTTGGATTAAAAAAATGCTATGCAGTTAAATTTTGGGGGATTAGTTTGATTCATTTGAAGTTTGCTTTTATGCTTTGTTAGTGAGGATCCAGGACATCGTTTAGTGTAGGGCTAATTGAGTTATATTTCTAGGAGATATACTTCTGAAGATTTTAATTCATTTCACTAAGAATTAGGAGGCCTTTTCACTCTGACTCATGGGAACACAAACTTTGCGCAGCTCTGTGCAATCTCTGAGAATTATCTACTCTTCTGGGGTTGAGGTGGGGTGGAGATTGGGCCCTATTACTCTATCATGGTCAGGAGTAGAGGTCCTATAGGATATTTTTGAATTCTGAATTCATTTTCTTCAATGGGTATAATGCTATTGAGATTTTTTATTTGTTTTGTCAGTTTACGTAAGTTTTTTCAAAGAATCAGTTCATTTCCTCTAAGTGATCACATTTATTTGCATATGATTGTTCATAATATCTCATTATTCTTTAATCTCACTAGGATCTATAATACCTCATCTTTAATTCCAAGTATTGATGAATGTGGGGCCCAGAATGCCTAGAGAATTTTTAGTTCTCCTCTGTCATGGTCTCAGACTTCTGCAGGTCCTGTACACCTGTGCCTCAGTGAGGTGGGTCTCACTCATCTCTTCTGCTCTTCTCTTAATATTCCTCGTGAACAAATTTCTTCAGTTTTATTAAGAAATAATTGACATACCTGACAGTATAAGTTCAAGGCATAAAGTATAATGGTGTAATTTACATATGTTGCTAAACAGTTACCCCAATAGGTTCAGCTAACATCCATCATCTCATATGGATAAAATGAAGAGCGAGAAAAAAAGGAACAGGAAAACAATTTTTTCTCTTGCATTGAGAACTCTTAGCATTTACTCGCAGCAACTTGCCAGTATATCATGCAGCAGTGTTAGCTACAGTCATCATGTTGTAGGTTACATCCTTTGTATTTCTTCATCTTATAACTGTAAGTTATCCACCCCCCCACACACTTATAACCAACAATCTGATTTATTTCCCTATGATTTTTTAAAAGATTCCATTCATAAGTGAGGTTATACAGTATTTGTCTTTTTCTGACTTATTTCACTTAACATAACGCCTTCAGGGTCCATCCATGTTGTTGAAAATGGTAGTATTTCTCATTTTTTGTAGCTAATATTCCATTGTAGATATGCACCACATTTTCTTTATCCATTGATATTTTGCTGGACACTTAGATTGTTTTTATGTCTTGGCTGTTGTAAATAATACAATGAAATGCAATGAACATGGGGGTGCTGTTCTCAAGCTTGCATTTATTCCCAGATGGGACTCCTGAACATTTGATGAAGGCCTGTGGAAAAGGTGCAGATTCTTTTTGTTTAGTTCTCCCAGGGGTTCTAAAGTCTCATGCCATCCCCTAATTGGTATTTAAAATTTAGTTAAAATTGTAGGTGTTTTATTCTTACCTGTGTCCAAGGTGGCTTCTTTCTACTCCCATGTCTGTACCAAAGACACAAGCAGCCAAGAAGTTCAGCATTTTCTGGATTATGGTTTATTGGGCTTCTTTGCATTCTCAGCACACTAATGGATGTAAAACCATCTGTGATTTTATAGGTAATCTGCTTTGTTATTGTTAGGATGTAAGTGATATTCTTCTCTAGTTTCTGCATTTTCTTTGCCCGTGTTGAAGGTTGCTGCTAGTAGAGACAAATGCTGGCACTGAGGAAAAAGAGCAGGGATGATTGGAACGGTTCTGCCCTAGGGGCTACTTCTCACTGCCAATTGCAACAGTGAATCAAGGTCTCCCTGTTTCAACTGCTTACCTGTTGTTGTATCTGGAGGCTTTTACAGAGCTCTCTGTCCTGTGCCCTATAACCTGCTATTTTAATAATTTTATTTTCTGCTTAGAGTTGGTTTTTCCTGCGTATAATTAAGTACCTTGATGACATGAGTTTAAAAATAAATGAATGGGTTTAAAAATAAATGAATGTGACACTGAATATATTTACCTATGCTACTTCAGCTGTGTTTATGTTTTGTTCTTCATTTCCTTGTGTATTACTAAAAATTAATATTCAAGTGAGGTGTTTTTCTCCCTCACCTTGTAGCTTATATGTAAGAATGACAATGGCAGTTATTTAAGATATCTCGATGTTTATACTGTGATAACTTCATATTCATAATGTTGTAATGAGGCTTTAGGTCACTTATTATGGGGTAAATTTATTCTAGTCTTATACCCTGCAAATGTAGCATTTTCTTGAGGGATTCCCAAATGTCACTTGCTTACCTCCTGCACTTCTTCTAAACTGAAAAATCATTGAAAACCTAATTGTTTTCTTTTTTGAAAAAGTTTATTTATTTACTTATTTTGAGAGAGAGAGAGAGAGAGAGGCAGGCAGAGGCAGAGAGAGGGAGAGGCCGAATCCCAAGCAGGCTCTGTGCTGTCAGCACCAAGCCTGACGCAATGCTTGATCTCATAACCATGAGATCACGACCTGAGCTGAAATCAAGAGTCGGACGCTTAACTGACCGAGCCACCCAGGTTCCCTGAAACTTAATTATTTTCTCAGTGTTGCATTTTAGTCAATAAAGAAAAAATAAGGTTGGTTCATGAAGTTTATAAAGCATATACATTTCCTTTTATTCTTCATCTTGACTAATTGAATTCTTATGCAATGAATTAGTCACTCAAACCAGTTATTCATGACTCTTGCCTCATCCTCCAAATTCAATTGTCATGAAGTCCTATCTCGGGAATATGCCACCTCCACCCCATCACCTCTCCATGCCACTATCCTAGACTAAGCCTGCATGGTTTCTCATTTTACTTTTATTGGCTGCAACAGAAGGCTGCTACATGATTTTGTAGGTTTCAAAAAGACTGTCATTACTGATATTTCCTTTGGTTCAGCTTTGCATTACAGAGAAGGCAATTTTCAAAAGTTAAGTGAAAAGAGCATACATGAATACCAGCAGCCATTGGTACAAAACCACTTTTAGCTTTAGCTATCATTTATAAAGAGAGTAGTCTAGAGGAATAGCATGTTTTAATAGGCAACTCAGATTTTCAGAAAGCTGTTGACAATAGGCTATTCCCAGACAAAGGCAGGATTAGGAATGGGATTCCTGAAGCATAGACTGTCTGGGACCCTAGAAACCAGGAAGACTGACTTGGACTTGGGAGGAAGTTCTCCATTGTGACTTTGAACAGGCTGGTATAACTCCGTTAATACAAGCAGGAGCAAAATATGTGCTAGATTATTTTTCCTTCACTTTTCCAGAACCACTCTCTACCACTCTCTTCTCTGCTTTGTGCCCCATAGGTACAAAGAAACTTTAGTTCTGCATCCATGGATTTCTTAGACTTAAGCTTCTTGGTTGGATATGGCCAATAAGAGGTATTGCAAAAGATCAAGGGTGACAGCTCAGTGAGGTCAGGGTATTGCTTCATCAGGTTTGGCCCTGCCACATTGCCAATGTATTGGCTGTTTCTCTCCTAAGGCTCCTGTCCTGCCTCTTTGGTCATAGGAGTGGTTGCAGCCCCAAATTAGTAGCCCCAAGGCACCTCGGTGGTTTCTTTTACTCCTACCTAGACTTTCTAAATAGTTCTTCCCTTCAGTTACCTCATCCTCTGTGTTCTGCTGGGACTGTGGCTATGCAGGTGATACTCAAAATATTCAATAACCTGTAGAGCACAGGCAACAACCGGTTAGAATACATGCAGCTGTAAATAAGCAGTAAGGCGGCATCAGTATTTGCTGTGTCAGTGTCAGTGCTGGTTATAGAACGTGAAAGAAGTATTTTGTAAGTAATAGTAGATAAGGTGTCAAAGTTTAGAATTTAAAAAAAGATAAAGTAGCTTTAAGATCTGTAATGACATCTTTCCTATTGTCCTCCCCTCCTCTGGTTACCTAAATAGCAGAGGAAGAGAGGATGGTGTAGTAGTAAGTCTAGGGAGGGAAACCCCTTTACCAAAGTGTGGCGCTTGCACACTCCTGGCTTAGTTGCATATTCCTTCCTTTGGGTGGAACTCCAGACGTGTTTTTGACTTACACTTTTATTGTGAGGCCGAGAAAGTAAACATTTTGGCCGCTCCCTCCACACGTTGATTTTAAACCCACTAATACATTGTATTTATACTTACATAGAAACCATTTTCAAGCACACAGGATCACATGCTTACAACTTCTCATGCTTCTTCAAGTTAATCCGATATATCTTCCTATTACAATGTAGTAGTTTTGCCATTTGATGAAAACTTCTCATCAGAGGGCATTCCTTCCTCTGTGCTGGTGAAATGTTCGTGACACCCAGAATCGCTATTGCCATGTGTGAGGACCTTTCCTGGAAACCACCAGGCAAATTCATCACTGTTCTCTGTGCTTGAAGGGGTTTCTCATTCTGTACTGTGACTAATAGTGCCTGTTTCTGTCACCATTGCTAGATTTTGATCTCCTTGAAAACAGGGATCAAATCTTTTTTCATCCTTATAACCTTAGGGCTTACAACATGGGTTGAGATGGACTTGATAAACATCTGTTGAACTGAATTCATTGAGTTCAGTAACTGCATCTTTGATGGTAAATGTGTGACAGAGCAGGGACTCAAACCCAGTTCTACTCTTACTCCTGCGCCCAAGCTCTTATTCGCTCTAGGTGCTGTGGTTCCTGGTTGTTTCACAGCAGGTTTTTTTTTTTTTTTTTTTTTTAATAGATTCACGTTTATTTTTGCTAATGTTAAGTTTGCCTCATATTTTAGGAAATTGACGATTTCTTATGTGGCTTCTCAGATTTGATTTACATGTGCATCAATTAGTTTTGTGTTCTTGGCACCACAAATCCAAAGTATAAGAGTTTCCAAATGTATTGAAAACAAGATTAAAAAAAGAAAGAAAATAAGATTTTTTTTTTTTTTTATGAGCTTGAGTTCTGTGTCTTTTCTTTCATGGCAGGGAGCAAGAGCAAAATGAGAGGCCGAGGTATATAAACTATTCGCGTAATACCACAGAGAGCCTGATGTATAGTAATGGGTCCAGGATCGTAAACGTCTCTCTTGGCACTCTTACCACTGTCAGATTATTACTGTGTTCTCAGATTCAGCTGAATGTGTTCAAGGATCTTCTTTGGTCTGAAAGGTCAGCTGCTTTTAGTTGTGCACTGGTAGAATACTAATATGTCCTTATTCAAATTACCTGCTGCAGCACTTATTAAATTGATGGCCTTGTGCTCTAATTTAATACTGGTGTCGTTCAGAGGCGGGCTGCAGCGGCACTCTGTGCTGAACTGGGTGATGGTGAGGCAAAGTTCAAGCTGAAACTGTGGTTCGGGGCTGCATTTTCCCACTAAATTAGCAGTCAGATGTGGTGTATAATTAATTAGCACAAACCAGGGAAAGCTTGTCATTTAATAAGCCTTTTTTATTTCCACATTACACAAACAGTGGGAATTGATCCATTAAGTGCCTGGCTATTAATGCTGTTTAATGTATGTCTGGTTGTTAAATTGAGATGTCTAGGTACATACGTCCAGAGTTTAAGAGCTCCTCATAGTTTGTTCAGTATTTGCTCAATTTTGAAGTCATGTTCCGCAGAATCAATAATAGCTTCATTACTGAATTTGAGCCTGATTCAAACCTGCATATGGATTTAAATGGACAATTTGAGCACGGTCTCAGAAATAAGTTGTCGTATATATGTCTTAAAGTCCAGCTAGTCCTCTTCCCCCAGAATTAAATATTGCATTGTGTCTGCAGCATTCTCTTTTCCATTGATTTTTTATATAATCCTTGCCTGCAATTGCCTAAGGCAGAGAAGAACTTTCTCTTCATAGTAATATTCAGCATAGTATGATGGAATTGCAGTAGGAACAAGCCTTCTGAAATAAACAGAGTGAGATTTCAGCTGCCCTACCAAGATGTCTGGAAGGGCAGACAGACTTACTGTGGCTGAAGTATCATGCAAAGAGTTGGATGTTTGAAACAGCACCAGCTTAATCTTTTTTCTAGAAATGATTAAGGATGATTCAAACTGTTTTGTGAACTTGTTGTTCTGAGTTATAAGGTGTTTAACAAATGTGTTCTTTAGAGTTAGTATCATCACATCATACAAGCACAAATGGCAACATTAAATGCTTTTTTAAAGTTAATGCAGACAGGAAAACTAAATACTTGAATGTGAAATGGCTTCTAGAATGGGGTAGTTTGTGATGAAGGCTATTTGCCACATGGGGAAATTACTGTATTTGCCAGCATCTGCCACATTTTAATGAGTGAAATTAGTCCCTATATGAATTATTAAATATTAGAGAAGTTAATTATGTTTATGTGTGTGTGTGTACATACATATAAATGAAAAAGTACCTTGAAGACTCTTAAAAAAGACCAGCAAACATAATCCTAAAACTATGTCAACATTTCTGATTTTTTTTCTTGTAAACTGAGAAAACTTATTCTAGGTTTACATAAGGAATGTTAAGGCTGTATTTTTGTTAAAGGATGCCACTAGGGATTATTTTTTCTTGTGTAATAAGAAGAAATTTATAAGCTACTGAAATTATTTGAGCTGTGAAAGTTTTGTTTTGAAGAAT
Source organism: Panthera leo (assembly GCF_018350215.1). Taxonomy (NCBI): domain Eukaryota; kingdom Metazoa; phylum Chordata; class Mammalia; order Carnivora; family Felidae; genus Panthera; species Panthera leo. The sequence continues at coordinate 153,638,767 of NC_056679.1, forward strand.
GATAAGTTAAAATGGCTGTGGCATAGAACACTCATGTTTTGGGACCAGTACGGACCTGTGTTATAGTAGTGATCTTATTTTGCCTTATGTTATAGTCCTGTTTCCATGCTTGTCTCCTATCCTGACTTAAAATACCTGTAATTCTGGGGCATGTCTAAATATAATATTATACTTTTGATTTTTTATTATTTTGGCAGAATCAAGAATGTATAACACATTTGGGTGGTACTTGAGGGGAAAACTCGTTTAATTGAATAGACAATTATCTTAAAAGGAAAATATTTTATTTCCTCAGTCTCAATCCACATATTGCCAAGAAATTAATTTATCGTGCTAGTAAATACATAATTTTGGAACTTCCATTAAATATCCTCCCTGGCAAGTTTCTCAAACAGTAACAGAATTATCTTCATGATGTCATTGTCTTTTTCTCGGGGAGAAAGTTTTGTGAGTATTTACTCACTAAAAAACTCATTCATTAATTCAATCATTCATTAATTCTCGAACATTTAAGAAGGGTTATTTTATGCCAATAACTCAATAATACACAAATACATTGAAAGATTTTCACCATTTCCCTATTTATGGAATTCAATGACTTTATCCAACAAAATGCATTTTCACCACCTGCTAAACTTCTTAAGTGTTTGTGTTAGAATTAGGGCCAGTGACCAACATTTCGACTTTTTCTCTGTGTCCTTAAATCCTTAAAGTTAGGTATATAAAGTACAGATTTAGCAAATGGTTTGTGAGAAGTGTGTAATAGGTTATATTGTCTTCCCTCTGGCACTCTGACTATGGAAAGCTGGGTTGAGAGAATCCTCAGCCTGAGTCCCTAGGTCTCTACAATAAATGGAACCTCTTATCTATCTGTTGACCAGGTAGTGTGTTAGAAATAAAAATTTGGGTACTAATATTTGGGTATTATTCACTTTTGCCATATAATCTTGCCTTTCCTAATCTGTACAATCATTGTATTTTCTTCTTGGATGCAGTACTTGAAAAGTAAGCTAAGATAAAGGAACATCTTTTAAATATGTAAAAATTTAGTGGGGTATCCCAATTTTTCACAATTTTTAGGCTTATATATAAAAATAGTAGCCTATGGACTAAAATTTAAACTATGCTGTGACAACTTTTTATTTGAATGAACCAAAAAAAGAGGATACTTTTAAAAGCCTGTAACTCTTCCTAAAACCCAGGAAGATTGTGATTTACCTAATTGTGTGAGTGGCATGTCTAATTTGTAATACTGGGTCAAAGGACAGAATGACCAGTCTTATGCTTTTATTGGTCTATTTAATGGCCTTTTTTATACAGGTGGATAATTTATATAATTACTGATCTAAAAACAATTATTGGCCTAAAAGTAAAACCCATGCACAACATTATGTTGAGATATAAGTAAAATTTACTTATAAATTCTGTCAACTTTAACATTTTAATGCCTTTGGTATATAGTATTTATTGATAATAACAATTCTAAATAAAAATTTTCATGAGTAGTAATACCTAAAAACTACTATTTTCTTGATTTTGCCAGTGATTTTTAATATCAGTTTAACACAATTATTTTTAAACCTGTCATCTGTAAAAATGTAGGGAATGAATAATAAATATTGGCAAACTACTGATGGGCTCATATGAGAATATTTGAGTTCTTATTTTTTAAAAATATCTTTCGAGTAGAGGAAAAATTTAATCTGTGCATACAATATAACAAAAATTTAGAATGCATTTTACTTAATGTTGATGAACAGCAAAGGGCAATATACAAATACTTAAGTTCTTTCATTAAATTCCCTAGTGGATAATCATTTGGAAAGCAAATTATGCAAAATAACCTTTAATTTGGGTTTGATTTATATTGAGATTTAGAAATTATGAGTTTTTATGTTGAATTTTTTAAGCAAGCTTTTATACATCTAAATAAGATTTGTGGTTTGGTCCTTACTCATTTTATTACTATATGTTGTACAAATGACTAATACATGGTCTTAATAGTATAGTCAAACTATCTTTAAAGTGGCTACAAAATTATGAATCTAGAACATTCTATACAATTATATATTTGTTACACTCTTTCAACCTCTAAAAGCTGATGAAACTCTCATAAATTCCCATTATGTGGTTGAGGATGGTTATATAGAGTATTGCTCATTAAAATAACTTTGAGCAAAATAGCAAATGGAAACTTATTAGTTAATGACTATTAAGATATTGGAATATGTTAAGACCTACTATGGAGTATATGACAGTATCTGGGAAGTTGTGTGGTTAAAGTGGTCAAAAATGATTCCATTCTTTATTTGCTTCACAAAGTTAACAATGAAATTTCCATATTTTGAGCTATTATTCTTCTAACCTATCCAAAGTTTTTTGACTTTTTGTATACTTTGAGCCTCTGATTTTTTTCTAAGATATTTTTTCTAAATACATTTTGTTAAAAATAGGTTTGGCACGGGATGCTTGGGTGGCTCAGTTGGTTAGGCATCAGACTATTAATCTCAACTCAGATCTTGATCTCAGGGTCATGAGTTCAAGCCCCATGCTGGGCTCCACACTGGGCATGAAGCCTTCTTAAAAAAAAAAAGGGCATATCCTCATCTATAATAGTAATAAGAAAATGATTTTAATGTTCAGAAGGAGGAATAACGGCTAATTAGAGTACTGTGGTAAGTGAAATTTGATAGAATCATTAATATGATGTAAAATAATACATAAGTATATGCAAAGATATTCACAGTATATTGCTACTAAAAAAAGAAATTAAAAATGAGTATGGGCCACCCTGATCCTATAATGAGCACATTATATGTTAGTGTTTTTTTGCATATACATACATATAGTATGTATATGTTGATATCTGTGTACACGCATGTACAAAAGACTGGATGCATGGATAAATAGGTGAAATGAAGGGTCTTTTTAATTTTAGTTTTTGGTTATTTGAATTAAAATTTTTTTTTAGCTGCTTGAGATGTAATAGACATGTTGTATAAATTTAAGGTGTACAGCATGATGATTTGATATACATATATTGCTAAAAGATTATCACAGTGGTGTTAGTTAATACCTTTACAACCTCACATAATACCCATTACTTCTTTGTGATGAGAACATGTAAGGTCTATTTTCTTAGCAGCATTCAAGTATATAATACAGTCTTGTTTAGTATAGTCACCGTGCTAGACTGAATTTTCTTAATTTTGTAAGATGAACAGTATGTTGTCTCTGTATTGAGAAAAGCATAATATATTGTATTATCATTTTGTGACCTATTAGATAATATTGTTAAAGAAAACTTATTTCGTTATACTATCTGGCAATATTTATTATAATAATAGTTTGAATCTTTAGATAAAGCTTTCATGAAAAACTTTAACGGTTTTGAAAAAGCATGAAGGGAAAGATGTTTTTCCCTTTTTCCTACTTAGGTATTCTGAAAATGATATTTTGAAGTGAGTTAGCTACACATATGTTGTAGAGTGATCATCAAAATATCAGCCTATTAAGCTTGCTGTCCTGACCTAAGCGATGTTTTTATTGAGAGAGATCTAGTCCTCAAGATAATTCCCACATAAGGCACTGAAATCAGCATTAGAGGATTTTGAATTATAGCTGATGAGTGTGCATGGCTGAAAGGAGATAATTTTTTTAAAGTTCTACATAGTGTTTAAATTTCTAAGAAAAGAGCTGCATTAACAGAGATTCCTGTATAGCTTCCTTTGTTTTTACACATATGAGCACATAACAGAAGATACAAGACAGTGACCACACATATTTAAAAAAAAACAGTAACTGGGCAGGATTTCAAGAAATAATTGCTATTGAAATAAAAAGTGTGCTCTTGAAAATGTTTTTTTGTCAGTCACACTAAAACATGAACAATTGTTTGTACTTCATACTTATTATGACTATAGGCAAAATGGCAACAGAGCACATTTTATTCTGGCCATTATATGTATGTTAGATACAACTGCAAAAATCAAAGAATGCAAGCATTTTATTAGCCATTCAAAATGATGACATTATTTGTAATTTATTTGGTAGTTTTGAAGTGCAAAATAGACCTACACACACTTTCTTTTTAGGCTACTTGTTTTATTCCCATGTGAATTAACTGAACTGCATTTCCTAGTAAATATCTTGAGACTGAAGGACTGTGCATGGGAAAGTTATTGTGAAAAAACACTTTTGGGATATTCTTAAAATATTCAATTTTGTCAACTCACAATCTTTTTCCATAGGGATTTTAGGTCACGAATGGTATTTTTGCTTAGAAAAACCCAATATATTTAGTTTGTTTAATTGCTCTTTTTATTTTCAAAAGCTGTATTGGTAATTTTTCTTCTTCTTCTTTTTTTTCCCTATTAGGGTCTTGAAATATATGGCCTATAAAATCATTCTCATTGGGAAAGAATTGCAGACAAGTGTTCGATTAAAAGGTAAATTCAGGCCTCTGGACATTGTACAGGTAATCACTACACAATGAAACTGGTATTCATATCAAAGTTACTGATTGTTACCCATTTTGTGTGTTTTTAAGGCAAATTCTCATTGAGAATTAAATGTGTTTTCTTGAATTACATGAATACCAAAAAATATATTTTTAACTCATCTGTAAGACTGCACATATATTTTTAAATAGTTGAAAATAGTTTTAAATAGGATTTCTGAATTAACCATTGTTTTAAGTAGTTTGGATTATGAATTTTAAATCCCATAGTTCCTATGAAAAGGGAGTAGAAGGAAGAAATTTTATTAGAGTGCTTTACATACTAATCATCTGGAATGGTATATAATAAACTATTTCAAATGTTCTTCCACTTGTAATGATAGGATGTCTTTAGATAATTTTACAGAATTTATTTTATTTTACTAATTGATTAGTATATTCATCATTCACAGATATATTAGTGAAAGCTGGATTCTAAATCACTTTCCTGTGATAAGCTTTCCAATTAATTCTTCTCACAGTATTTTCCTGGTGACATTTGAACTTCTTTCATTATATAAAACACATCTGGAATGAGACATTGCTGAATAATAATCATGGATGCTAACATGTTAAGGATTGGACCCCTGACATAGTCAAATGTGTTCTGGTTTAAAACAGTGACCTCAACTAATGCTGCTTTAAGTGAACCACATTTAGAAAAAAATATACAGACAGGTCTTTTTAGCCTGCCTGTCATGTGGTAGAATTGGTCAAAAAAAAGAATGAAATCAAATTGCAAACTATGTCTCCCTTATTTAATGGAATTAACTATATTAAGTTACATTTTTCCTCCCATCAGCAAATATTTTTCCTTTCTTCTTATCTAATAGGAAAAATACTACAATAAGTAAATATTTAAAAGGATTCCCTAAAACATATGTTAAATCCTGCATCACTTATAATTTACATTTGTATCATATGGTTACTGAATTTCTTCTGTGGTGTATTTCATAAAAGAGAAGATACTGATAAGATCCTGTTTAAATGGCTTGCTAATACCAGAAGCAGATCATTTAAAATGGACCCTACATCTTTATAGGATGTTAGAAATGAAGACATTACCTCAAAATGTAGGTAATTATTGCCTCCTCTTTTATCAGTGCTATTTTCTGAGGTATTATCATAAGAGAGCACTTTAGTATTAAGCAGGGCCTTCGAGTGGCAATAAATCAGTCCAACTGAGTCATCATTGTCTAGGGCATCTGAACTACTGCAATGTTGTGGATCCTACCGAGAGTGTGAAATCACTTGACCCTTGGCATTAACCTTTGCTGAATGAATAGACACTGCTTTCCACATCGAGGAACAAAGCAGAAGACTATTGATTAAGCACCACATTCACTTGATATTAAATACTGGCTGAACTCACTTCTTGCTTCCAGTTCCAGAGGGAGAAACCCAGAGAGTTGCTGAGTCTCAAGAGAATGGATGTTTGTAATTCAGAGCAATGTTTTTCCAGCAAAGTATTTTTTTTCTCCTTTGATCAATAACTAGCAGCCATGATCAGCCATGAGTATGTATTGTCAATTCTGACCTGTGTATTTTATCACTTAAGGTGATAGGTCACAGTGCTGTGACTAACATTTCAGGTCTAAGCCTGAATTGTTTCCTGACTTCCATATCTGTTTGAAGGAGCAATTTTTAAGTTTTATTTCTTGCTTCTGAATCATTGTTTAGGCAATTGATTTGTCTGAAGTAGTAAAATACACATTTTTTTCTAACATTATTGGGTTTTATCACTGTTTTTGCAGACGTTGAATTTTCTGGACCTTGACATTAGAAGAAATCATAGTAAAAGGACACCCTTAGGATTTATAATTTGTTACTAGGGAAAGAGAAATATTCTAGTTAACTTGAGATAAACTTCTCAAGTTACAAGAAAGCAAAAGAGAGTGGAAGAGAGTACTGGAATGTATTGGAAGGGAGTGTAACAACACATATGAGCAGAAAAAGAACAATAAAAGATATTTTGTAAGAAGTCCTAAGCTAACTATCTTCTGACCCATTACATGTGCCTATACTGTCCACAGTTGCTTGACAGCTGCTTTGTAGATCTACTTTATCTGGAAGGAAAACATGTATTATTGACTGATAAATCAACTCAATCCATGGAACTAGAGATAAAAATTTTTAGCCACAAATGAGAAAATAATTGTTATTTTAAATGTAAATAGGTGTGTGTGTGTGTGTGTGTGTGTGTGTGTGTGTGTGTGTGTGTGTTTATAACAGGGATTACTTTACTGCAGGAAGCAACGTAAACAGTTACAAGATCTTTTTTTCCTAAGATTTCCTATTATTTGGGACCGAGCATATGACACCAGTAAAACTCTTTAGAAATAATTGTTTGCCTTGGGAAGGGTGTGACTGGCTTGTGTTGAACACCAACCCGAAATTCTAGATCAGCTAGTTGTGAACCTGTCATGGTTGAGCAAAGATCATTCCTTGCCTGAATAATAAAAAATATTTCCTCTAAGGACATAATGGTGTAATTTAATCCACGCACAGTCTCACACAGTTTGCACAATTTTTGAAAAGGAGTATTAGAAGACTGAGGGAAGTTGATACAATGAATCATGCTGCTAAACTTAATGGTCAATCCTTTTGATTTGATGCTTTCTACAGGATGGGTAACCCCTGAAATCTTTCTTTAAAAGCTACTGAGGCTTGGAAAAATGTGAAAAATGTTGAATTTACACACTATTTTGCATATGTATTATATATTCCTTTTTCCTCATTATTAAGGACATTTGTATAGGGGTCATTTTTATTTCACCATTGTCTTGGGCACAGGCATGCTACATATGCACAAGAATCTGGGAATTTACTTTGACACTTGGCTGTACCTATGTACAATTTATTTGACTGCAGGAATACAGTACCAAGTTGTTTTGTGCATGCCAAAGAGCATAAAGGTAATTGTTTACAAATCCTGATATTTTAATGAAAACATTGAACTAGAATTTGTTGCTTTGAAGTATCAAATAACTTTTTTTTTAATTCTATGCACACTAGCAAATGAAATAATTTTTTGATATTTTAAACACAATCAACTGTGGCTGTGCCAAGGTCACAAGGCAGGTTGTGACATAGCTGTGATTAGAATCCATGCAGAACATACTGCTGACCCTTTCATAATCTCCTTGGTGTTTATATGTGACTTCCAAATGGAAGCTGTTTTAAATGAGGTTGGTGAGAGAGAATAAAATGATAGTTAAAATTTATTATGACAGATGTTCAAATTCCATATTCAGAATTGGAAGATGAAGGTAGATAAAGAGAGAAAGAGAGGGAGAGGAAGGAGAGGAAGAAGAAAAGGAGGAAAAAATTCCTAGCTGACCCCTGCAGATTAAAAAAAAAAAAAGACCAGCTAGTAATCTGACTGAGACATAGGCAAAATATGTGCTTATGTTAACAGAGGTGAGGAGTTTTTAATTTTTTTAATGCCTAAAAGAGTAAGTAGGCTCTCATTCAAATTTCTGATAGATTAAATCCACCTGTCCCTGTTTTTAGAGATAATCCAGAGATAGTTTAGAACGCATGTGAGTAAAAAGAATCTTTCTACTGTTTAAAGGAGAGATCGGGGATGGTTACTCATGAAATGTAGTTTCTCTATTAAAAACAAAAGTCCCTGTGGGGGCTTTTGAAAACCTGAGATGGTAGAAGCTCCAAGAGTTTTCTGCCACGGGTAGATTATTCAAAATTGATCTCTTCTGAAGAAATACTTTGACGTGATTCCCATTTATCTGATCAGTCACGAGAAACTTTTTTTTTTTTTTAAAGTTCTTTATAACAGTTCCTATCTGAAAAGGACAGTTCTCAAGGTTTTCATAGCCTGAACATAATAGTCTCCAGCCTGGTAGAAATCTTTTTAGTGAGAGTCTTTTGTTTCCTTGAATTAGCAGAAGACTTTGAAATTGACTACACATTGTTAAATCTTTGCTTGGGATCTAGTAAAAGCCCATATAGTTTATCTGACACAGTCGAGTTTATCTTTTTACATTTGTCATTCCTCATAAAAGATATCGACCGGAATTTTTGTGACTTTGACCAGCAGAAAACCTTAGCTGACATACTCAAGGCTGAAATGCAGTCATCGGAAATGGAAGCACTTCAACCCTGCCCCTGTGGCAAGAATGGCTTCCCGTTAGACAATCTGGTCAGATTCTTTATGGACCCAAAGGGAGGTACATGTGCTGGGCATTGAGTTTATGTTTTTTTTCTGACCTACCTGCTCCTTAGAGCTGCATCCTAAGACTGCTGCTTGTGTGAAACCTTTCAGAACTATGCATCATTGATCTAGCCATAATCACACTGCTCTGTTGGCTTTTCACTAAACTTTACTTAAGTGAAAACTAACCCTCTGCCTCCTCTTTGGGGTTATGATTGACTGTATGTCTTTCGAATGGTGTGAAGATGCTGGCTGTGAAACTGGAACACTGCTTTTAAATGTCTTTAAAAGAAGAAAAGAAAAATGTGTCCCCTCAACCACTAGAGAGCAAGATAAAAGAAAATAATGACGGTGTGCACTGCGTTGTCAATGTTGACCTTTATGGGATCTTTCTAGAACATCTCAACAGCTTAAAAAAGGCTTTTCTCTTTTTTCCCCCCACATTGATTTATTCTAAATTTATTTTTAAAAATAAGTTCACAAGGGTAAATTTTGATTCACTGATGCAATTTTTCACTTACACTACACACATATTAATTAAGAGTCCCTTTAACATTTAGTTTCCTGGATAACAAGCAGATGCCACTCCTTGCCTGAGATCTAGAACTATGGCAGGTGAAGAACTATGATAGGAAAAGAAAAAAAAGGAGCCACAAGGATAGGAAAACCTGGTCAGAAGAAAGAAGAACACCAGGAAAGTATGGGCTTGAGATCTAGTGTAGATGTTACCACTCAGGCTCTCCATCCTGACCCCTCCCAAGGCACTTAGAATCTGTGGACTTGACATATGTGGGTCAGCTTTATACACAATACATAGGTAGCAAAATGTGAACAGGCATAAAAATAAGAACCATTTTGTGTGTCTTTTATGTGGGAAGAGTTGATTTCAGATGCTCAGTTTTCACTATATCCATCTATAATTTCATGACAGTAGGGTAGTCTAAGTATTTAGTAATATTTATGGTGTTCAGTCATTTCTCCCAGTACATTCCATGCATGTATGTAATTTTTCTACAACTAATAGCTTACTCTTTTATAAAGAATGGTAATGGGAGTGGGTAATTATCATCTAGTTGCTTAGGACTGTACTTTTGTGTATGCAAGGGCAGACCTCTTGCTTCACCTTTCAAAATAGCATTCCTAATCATCGCAGTGCACCCAGAGCTGCTGAATAGGGGCATGTGTGCTGACCCGGATTATTAGCACATCCATCTAGCCAGCAACACTATGAAATACTTTCCATTTTTCACATAGCACATTTTTATGTGAAAATACACACATGCGCGCACACATGCACAAACAGCTTTAATTCAACAGTGTAGCTCTGTTTGAGAATTAGTTTTTTGCAATCATGGGATCCTATCACATATTATCCCATTTCTAAAATTAACTAATAAAAAAGTGTGAGTAAATAAGCAAATGTTTGTAAAAATCTTGTTTTCTTTCACATTTTTCTCTAGATTATTTTTTTTCTTCCAATTTTACTCTAAGGGTTGTCATAAAAAAATGTTGTCTGGTTGGGTATAAAAATAGTCTACTTGATTGCAGATAAAGGCTGCTAAGTATCTTCACCATTATCTCCAGGTGAGTTTAGTTAAGGTTCATGATCATGAAGGAATCAAAATAGAGGTTCTAATGGGATTTTTTTTTTTAAAGAGCAGACTGTGCAATAATCAACTATAGCTCTCATTGAGGGAAAAAGTTTTTTCTTATGATGTAAGAACTCTGGTGACTGACTATAGCAAAGGATTATTATTTCAATCCTCCACTGTTCAAGCTACTCCATTTAATGTTGTTTGATTCCATTTATTTTCTGGTTCATTAAAAAGATTTATGACTTTTTAGAATGGTGATGATTCTTAAATCAGGTTACCAAATATTATTAAATTAGGCAATAACATTATCTATTTAGAATTAATGTGGTGTAATGTCCCTCCTAATTTATAATATCTATTCTAGAAAATACTTCTGGGATATATTATTGTCATGAGTATAAGTGATAAGAAATATGAAACAGTTTCTGGCAAAGAAATTACAAGACACTCAATGCAAAGAAGTATCTGATGCTTAACAACATGTTAAAAAAACACTTTAAGTAGAAAAAAAGTATTGTGATTTTGTGTGTGAGACCACCTTCAAGATGTGTTTGGGCAGTGCATATGTTGGAAAGAAATTTTAACCTCTCTCTTAAACAGCTCACTCTTAATCCATTTGAGTTTCTATCCACTGAGGGGAACCCTGCGCTTGATTATAACTGGCTTCCATCTCTCCCACTAGGCTCTGATTCCATGAGAGGAAAGGGGAGTAGGTTCATCAGCATATTTTAATTCCATTCTCAGAAACTGGATGTTTGTATATACCCTCAGCATCTTTGAAGGGTCCCTGCAACTTCAAACAAACTAGGCAAAGGGAGCCCCAGAACATTAAACCTTTTTTTTTATAAATGTGTAAGTATGACACTGAGGCTTTTTTTTTCTTTTTAAAATACCTTCATGGTTCTTAGCTAGTTTTATCAAGAGTCTCAGAGTCATTATTAAAAGTCTCAGTTAAGTAAAGTCTCCTTGTAAAGATACACATTGAAGTAATAATAGCTTACTACTAACAAAAAATAAAACATTTATTAAAAATGAAGGTGTCTCCATATGTCCATCAACTGATGAATGGATTAAGAAGATACTGTGTGTGTGTATATATATATATATATATATATATATACACACACACAAAGGCAGTGAAAAAGAATGAAATCTTGCTATTTGCAACAGCATGGATGGAACAACAGGGTAATATGCTTAGTGAAATAAGTCGGAGAAAGAAGATACCACATGATTTCACTCATATGTGGAATTTGAGAAACTTAACAGGTGATTGTAGGGGGAGGGAAGGAAAAATAAGATAAAAACAGAGAAGGAGGAAAACCATAAGAGACTCTTAAGTACTGAGAACAAAATGAGGGTTGATGGGGGTGGGGAAAATGGGTGATGGGCATTAAGGAGGGCACTTGTTGGGATGAGCACTGGGTGTCATATATAAGTGATGAATAAATAAAAAAAATGAACGTGGCTTTTGTGGAATTTATTGTCATAAATATAGTTTTAAAATAAGTTGTATTCCTTAAGGCATTAATAGTGTTTGTCTGAGGTGAGTTCATTGTTTATCATTCGTAAGGGATCCTTGGTGAATTATTGTGCTAAATACCTGTTTCCGATGGTGATCGTAGCTTGGCCTGGGGTCTGGTCTGCTTGCTTGCAGATTAACCAGTGTTCTTTGGTGTATGGGAAGAAAAACGTGAGATTGACTTTGAAATTGCGGTCAATAGGTTTTGATCTTGGAATCCCTTACCTTTCTTTTTGTAAGTGATAACTGGCACAAGAAACATTTTCTCTCTGTAAGAAGGACCTTAAAGGATTTGGAGCTAGAGAGAAGTAGATCTCTAATCAGCCAATTTTGCTATGTAAGTAAAGGCTGCAAACCAAGGCAAAGCAAAAAAAATGCAGAAGCATTCTTGTTTTAAATATTTAATACTTGGAGAATAGTGTAGACAGGGCTCTATTTTTTAAAGTCTCCAAAACAAAACAAAGCTTTCTTTTTAATGAACCCAGTCTTACATAACCAAGAGGTATGTCATCATTGCACCTTGGGGTACCTCCTATGAAATAGATAACTTAGTTGGGGGTTAAATCTTCTAGGATGAAATCCTAATATCAGACTTACTGTCTAATATTTATTTAAAAAGCTGAATGAAAAGATACAAATTTGAGGTAGAGCCATAGATTGCATGTGCAGGGTCAACTAACTTACAGGGCATCTCTGTATATGGATCTACCTTCAAGAAAATGGTTTCCCTTCCTCTCTTTTTCCCCCCTTCTCCTATGTTCATCCTGAAACCAATATTACACTGTATGTCAATCAACTAGACTTTAAATAAAAGCTTTAAAGAAAAAAAAAAAACGAATGGACAAAAAGAGAAAAAGAATTTACACTAGTACCTCATCCTTGTATTTGTATTTTGGCTAATTTTAAGTGTCCCTATATCTGTGTTATGGATATTAACTTTTTCTATTTTCTGTGTAATTGGTACTTGATTGTGCTCTACATGTTCATGTCTATCTTCTTCAGAACTATTTTCTTCCCTTGAGAAGGGGCTTCCCACTGGCTATTATTAAGGGAACATCCTGATTCTTTATAGATATCATAAACAATGATAATATTAAATAATAATATTCATAAATAATCTTATTCATGTAATAAAGTTTACCAACATGGAAGCCTTTTGACTACAACTCTAGTACTTCCTAGGTAACCTGGATCTTCAGTACAGCGAAGGATGCGCATTGATGTGGGCATTTGTGGTTCAGTTGCAGATTGGTTAAATAAAGCTACAGTTTATTAATGTGTGCAGACAGTATGTCATTCACTTCGTGGACATGATACCGTTCGTCTTTACAATGACCTGAAGAAGAAAGTATTACACCTACGGTCTTCCATTTGTGGATAAATTAAGGCTATAGCTCAAAGATGTTGAGTAATTTTCCCAAGAACACAAAGCTAATAAGTGAGAAACCCAGGGCATAATTTTAGAATAATTCCCACTCTTAGTCATATTATACTTGCTTCTCTTCACTTTTTATGATCAAGATGAATGTTTGTTTCATAATAAGAGTTTATGTTTAAACTTTGTGTTTTCTAATTCAGTGTCTAGTAGTGAAAATGTTACTGGGAAACAAGGTTGAAGAGTTTTTCCATTTCTTGATTTGGAATACGTTTGGCTTACTTAGACTTTTGGTCATGATCACAGTTTAGCTTTTCTTATTTTAGTAGAAATGTTCTTTCTGTATCATTCTCAGCTTTCAGTCTGTATCTTTTTAACAGAGAGTAGCTAAATGAGTAATCATTAGTAAATTTTTGATAATGTACTTCCAAATACTGGGAGAAAATTCATTACAGAATTCTAATATGTTAATTTGACATTTATTTTGTTTTTCTTTAAAAACTTAAAAGTGATGAGGAGCCTGGGTAGCTCAGTCAGTTAAGCATATGACTCTTGGTTTCTGCTCAGATCATGATCTCACAGTTTGTGAGTTCGAGCCCTGCATTGGGCTTTGTGCTGAAAGTGTGGGGCCTGCTTGGGATTCTTTTTCTCTCTCTCTCTGCCCCTCCCCAGCTCTCTCTCTCTCTTAAAATAGATAAATAAATTAAAAAAAACCATTAAAAGTGATTTTTTTAATGTAAAAAATGAAAGTGAACTTATTTGGTTTGAATAATGGTATATGCTTTGAAGATAAAGGTAGGAAAAATAATGGATCTACAGTGAAAACTGGTACTTTTTAAAAAAAAAATTGATACTTTATGCTTGGGTATACTTGCCTAGGCCTTGTTTGTTTTCTTGTCTATCATCATTTGTCATTTAGATAAAAGTTCAAGGTATTGATTTTTTAAATTAAAAAAAAATGTTTTTAATGCTTATGTATTTTTGAGAGAGAGAGGCAGAGCATGAAAAGGGGAGGGGCAGAGAGAGAGAGAGAGAGAGAGAGAGAGAATCCAAAGCAGGCTCCAGGCTCTGTGCTGTCAGCACAGAGCTCGACATGGGGCTAGAACTCAGGAACTGTGAGATCATGACCTGAGCCAAAGTCGGATGCTTAACCGACTGAGCCACCCAGGTGCCCCAAGGTATTGATTTTCTTAAATTAAAAAATATATTTGCATTATTTTTTTCCCCAAATTTTACCACTTAAGCAACATATCACAATGGTTATTTGTCATTTCACCCGCAAGAGCAAAAGGTTGTTAATGTTAATTAATTCAACAACTGAGCAGTTACTACTAATTTTTCGATGTGGATCTTGCAATGGGAATATAATCGTGAACCAAATAGATAAAAAAATCCTGCTCTCAAGGAAATTTGTATGACATAAATAATACTGAGAAGTAAAATACATGATACCATGTATTAGTACTAAGAGCGCTAAGAAAATAATGAAGAAAAGGGGATCAGGGTATATTGGGAATGGTCAGTTGTAGATACACTAACCAAAGAGTGCCTAGTAAAGACTAGAAAGAGGTGAGGTAGCAAATCAAAATTTTAAATTTTTTGTCCTGTAAAATGTATTTTATAAGTTAAGGTAGGTGGCTTGTTGTTTACTTGGCATTATATAACTGTTACATTGATATCAGTGTTTAAGTGGCTTGCTATCAGCCCAATTTTAATATTTTTTAAAGCTATACTCTTATATGTGTGTATGTTCTTTTAGGCTCCCTTGTCCTTTTACTGATGCCTAGAAAATTCAGAGGCAGTTGGTTAATTTTTTTGAGAAAAGTAGTATCCTTGTCATTCAACTGGTTGGCTGCAGATTATTGAAATAGAAGACAGAATCCGGACTATAGTTTTCTTATTAAAGAAATGCATAATGCCAAAAGACTAGAGAACTCTCCTCTTCCCCATGGGAGACCATCCTTGAATATCATCTCCTTACCACACCCAACTCAAAGTCTAAAAGTTGTAGGTGATGAGCATTGGTCACGATAAGATTTTCCATGATTGAGCTACTTAAAACCAAAACTTACCCTGTTCCCTGCATGCCCAGTGCACAATGGTAAAGAAAAATCACATCTGAAATTTGATTGAAAACACTTTAAGAATCGTGCTATGTTTATGTGTGTGTCACTTTTAATATATGTTCTATGGAGTGATTGGTTAACAATGGCAGCACTTTAGTTGGCATTGCATCTACTAGAGCTCACCCTACCCTTGCAGCTACAACCATTCCTTCAATTATCTTGATCTCACCACCAACAAAGGATTTATTAATTAAGATAATCCACTTTAGAAATGATTACTCCTTCATGAAATAAGTAATGTTTAAGATACATGTACTGTCTAAAAATGCTACATGCTCCTTTCTACCTTTGCATGAATAGGGTATAAGAATCTAGTGACTTCTATAGCCTGGGCTTTTGTAGAGTTCTGTATTGAAACACATGTGGAGAGGCTCTTTGAGTTAATCCAACTCTGTAAGATGAATCCTACAGCTAGAATATCCATTTGTCTTCAATAATTCTTCCATGCATGGTATGGTTAGAGTGAATAAAAGGGGCAGGAACTGAAAATTCATTGCATTTATAGAAAACATTATATAGTCACATAATAAAAGTCACATGTGGCAGATTTGATTTCAGTGTGAGAAAGTTGTAGGAAGTGAGCATTTAGGTTACACTTCTCTGTAACTTTGGGAAGCCAATATATAGGAAAAAGAATAACATAATTGTGGATATCTGAGTTGGTTTAGGTCAGGTCACAATGACTACACTGAAAAGTCTCATCTGAAAGGGGGAGAAGGGACATACGGCAGTCATGTGGTTTATAGCAATAACTGAGTCTCAGTGGTAGGAGTAGTGGGGCTTCCTGTCCTGCTCTTCTCTCTGTGAGGAACTTTCATGCCCAGTGTCATGATGGCCACGTCTCATCTGGGCTTTGGACAGTGTGACCCGCTGGCGGTCGTGCACCTTTCCTCCCACCTTGTATGGTGCAGATGTGGAGGCCTGGGGGGTTCCATTGCAGAGTGCACAGTCACAGGTGGTTCTTTGCTAGCTTGCTCAATGGTTCATTTCCGTACACACTTTAGTAAAAATTTTGTCTGTTTTTACCTGTGAAAAAACACATGTAAAGATCTTGCCTAAATGGAACCTTAAACCTGATATTTTTGACTCCTGAAAATGGTCTGTGCTCTCACTTTCTTTTTTCCTATAAAGGGCCATAATTTTGAAGCCAGTTGGAACATAGGTTGCTGCAGGAAGGCCCTGTGTCATCTTCTCTGGAATACTCTTGCTGCCATTGTACAGCAAAACACTCTTAAGGAAATGTGCTGCTTGACAAAGTTTAGGATGTAATTTTATCTATTTCTAAGCCACCATTGTTTTGAATAATCCTTTTATTTTAGAATAATTTTAGATTTATTGAGAAATTCTGGAAAAAGTACAAGTAATTCTCATAAACCAGTACCCAGGTTGCCCTATTATTAACTTCTTAGGTTAGCATGATCCATTTGTTATAATTAATGAGCTAATATTGATACATTATTAGTAATTAAAGTGCATACTTCATTCACATTTCCTTTTTCTGTTTCAGGGTCTCATTTGGGACACCACCATCCCCCTTAATCCTCGTGTTTCCTAGTCTCCTCATGGCTATGATAGTTTCTCACTCTTCCTTAGTTCTTGATGACTTTGGCAGCTTGGAGGAGTGCTAGTTAGGTATTTTGTGGAAAGTCTCTCAACTGATAGTTTTTTGACATTTCTCTCATGATTAGACTGGTGTTATGCATTTTGGAGAGACAGATAACAGAGGTAAAGACCTGTTTTCATCACACCATAGGAAGAGTAAAACAAGTTACTATTGTTAAAGTTAACCCAAGCTCCTCGGCTACAGTGGTGGTTGTTAGAATTCTCCACTGTAAACTACATTTCCTGTTACTGTACTCTTTAGAAAGAAGCTACTATGCACAACCCACACTTCAGCAGTGTAAAGTTCTGTTCTACCTTTTTGATGGTGAAGTATTTGCATAAATTATTTGGAATTTTGTGCATTGGAGTTTGTCTCCTCTCCTCTGTTTATTAAACTGAATCATTTACTTATGTGTATTTTATTTTTTTTGTTATTTATTTCTTTATTTATTTAGGCACTTAAATTGTTCCAGGTTGGCCATTGGGAACTCTAGACTTACCTTGTGTATTTCTTGCCTCAGTCCTAAACATTGCCTTTTCTCCAAGGAGCCGTCTGCATCTATATTTAGCTAAATATGAGTTTATACTGATGCCTGCATTTTTATAATCTATTGTAAATGCAGTTTTCCAGCTTCTTCCCCTTGTTTATGTGTAAGTCTCACTACTACAGTGAGAAGCCTAGTTTCCCCCATCCACCTTCCATTTACTTAGTTGTTCAATTCTAGTATACACTTATGGACATAGCAGAGTTTTAAATGCATGCCATCTTAGGAAAGAACCTTATCAACCAGAGGATGGTGTTTATGTATAGTTTCTTGTATGTTTTAGTCTTAAAGACTCTACTCATTTCCAAGGTGACATTGTTGTATATATTGATAATATGGCTGGATCTTTTTGTACATTCTGTGTTCCATCCCCTGACCTCTTAAGTGTTTTTTTAAAAATTGTATACATTAGGATTTGTTCTTTGTGTTACACATTCTATGAGTTTTGACAAACGGATAGATTATGGTCACGTATCCACCATTAAAGTATTGTACAGAATAGTTTCACTGCTCTAGAAAACCCTCTGTGGTTCACCTATTCAATCCTCCCCTCCCCAAACTCTGAAATCATAGATGGATTTTTTTTTTTTTTTTTTTTACTAATTCTATAGTTCCTCTCTTCCAGAATTTCATAGAATTGAAATCAGACTGGCTTCTTTCACTTACCAATATATGTTTAGGATCCACCTGCATGCTTTTGTGGCTTGATAACTCACTTCTTTTACTAAATAATATTCCATTGTAGTTATGCACCATAGTTTGTTTATCTACTCACCTGTTGAAGGTCATCTTAGTTTCTCCCAGTTTTTAACAATTGTGAATACAGCTGCTATCAATGTTTGTGTGCAAGTTTTATGTGGACATATGTGGCCATTTTTAGTTTTAATAAAATAAAACATCATTTTTTCCTTCATGGATTATGTTTTTGTTGTTATATCTAGAAACTCATTATGAACCTGGAGGTCATGTAGATTTTCTCCTATGTTCGAGAAATTTTATAACTTGTATTTTAAATTTAGCTCTGTGACTATTTTGAATTAATTTTGAAAAAGATGTAAGATCTATGTCTAGGCTTGCTTATTTATTTATTTATTTATTTATTTATTTATTTATTTATTTGTAGTTGGACATCTAATTGTTCCCGTGTCATTTGTTGAAAAAGATTGTCCTTTTTCCATTGAATTTTATCTGTTTCTTTGTCAAAGATCTGTCGACTGTATAGGTTTGTTTATGGGTTCTCTGTACTATTTTATTGATTCATGTGTCCATTTTTGGCCAATTCCATAATATATTGGCTTATCACAACTTAAGTAAGTCTTTTTTTTTTTTTTTTTTTTAATTTTTTAATATATGAAATTTACTGTCAAATTGGTTTCCATACAACACCCAGTGCTCATCCCAAAAGGTGCCCTCCTCAATACCCATCACCCACCCTGCCCTCCCTCCCACCCCCCATCAACCCTCAGTTTGTTCTCAGTTTTTAACAGTCTCTTATGCTTTGGCTCTCTCCCACTCTAACCTCTTTTTTTTTTTTTTCCTTCCCCTCCCCCATGGGTTTCTGTTATGTTTCTCAGGATCCACATAAGAGTGAAACCATATGGTATCTGTCTTTCTCTGTATGGCTTATTTCACTTAGCATCACACTCTCCAGTTCCATCCATGTTGCTACAAAAGGCCATATTTCATTTTTTCTCATTGCCACGTAGTATTCCATTGTGTATATAAACCACAATTTCTTTATCCATTCATCAGTTGATGGACATTTAGGCTCTTTCCATAATTTGGCTATTGTTGAGAGTGCCGCTGTAAACATTGGGGTACAGGTGCCCCTATGCATCAGTACTCCTGTATCCCTTGGATAAATTCCTAGCAGTGCTATTGCTGGGTCATAGGGTAGGTCTATTTTTAATTTTCTGAGGAACCTCCACACTGCTTTCCAGAGCGGCTGCACCAATTTGCATTCCCACCAACAGTGCAAGAGGGTTCCCGTTTCTCCACATCCTCTCCAGCATCTATAGTCTCCTGATTTCTTCATTTTGGCCACTCTGACTGGCGTGAGGTGGTATCTGAGTGTGGTTTTGATTTGTATTTCCCTGATAAGGAGCGACGTTGAACATCTTTTCATGTGCCTGTTGGCCATCCGGATGTCTTCTTTAGAGAAGTGTCTATTCATGTTTTCTGCCCATTTCTTCACTGGGTTATTTGTTTTTCAGGTGTGGAGTTTGATGAGCTCTTTATAGATTTTGGATACTAGCCCTTTGTCCGATGTGTCATTTGCAAATATCTTTTCCCATTCCATTGGTTGCCTTTTAGTTTTGTTGGTTGTTTCCTTTGCTGTGCAGAAGCTTTTTATCTTCATAAGGTCCCAGTAATTCACTTTTGCTTTTAATTCCCTTGCCTTTGGGGATGTGCCGAGTAAGAGATTGCTACGGCTGAGGTCAGAGAGGTCTTTTCCTGCTTTCTCCTCTAAGGTTTTGATGGTTTCCTGTCTCACATTCAGGTCCTTTATCCATTTTGAGTTTATTTTTGTGAATGGTGTGAGAAAGTGGTCTAGTTTCAACCTTCTGCATGTTGCTGTCCAGTTCTCCCAGCACCATTTGTTAAAGAGACTGTCTTTTTTCCATTGGATGTTCTTTCCTGCTTTGTCAAAGATGAGTTGGCCATACGTTTGTGGGTCTAGTTCTGGGGTTTCTATTCTATTCCATTGGTCTGTGTGTCTGTTTTTGTGCCAAAACCATGCTGTCTTGATGATGACAGCTTTGTAGTAGAGGCTAAAGTCTGGGATTGTGATGCCTCCTGCTTTGGTCTTCTTCTTCAAAATTACTTTGGCTATTCGGGGCCTTTTGTGGTTCCATATGAATTTTAGGATTGCTTGTTCTAGTTTCGAGAAGAATGCTGGTGCAATTTTGATTGGGATTGCATTGAATGTGTAGATAGCTTTGGGTAGTATTGACATTTTGACAATATTTATTCTTCCAATCCATGAGCAGGGAATGTCTTTCCATTTCTTTATATCTTCTTCAATTACCTGCATAAGCTTTCTATAGTTTTCAGCATACAGATCTTTTACATCTTTGGTTAGATTTATTCCTAGGTATTTTATGCTTCTTGGTGCAATTGTGAATGGGATCAGTTTCTTCATTTGTCTTTCTGTTGCTTCATTGTTAGTGTATAAGAATGCAACTGATTTCTGCACATTGATTTTGTATCCTGCAACTTTGCTGAATTCATGTATCAGTTCTAGCAGACTTTTGGTGGAGTCTATCGGATTTTCCATGTATAATATCATGTCATCTGCAAAAAGCGAAAGCTTGACTTCATCTTTGCCAATTTTGATGCCTTTGATTTCCTTTTGTTGTCTGATTGCTGATGCTAGAACTTCCAGCACTATATTAAACAGCAGCGGTGTGAGTGGGCATCCCTGTCGTGTTCCTGATCTCAGGGAAAAAGCTCTCAGTTTTTCCCCGTTGAGGATGATGTTAGCTGTGGGCTTTTCATAAATGGCCTTTATGATCTTTAAGTATGTTCCTTCTATCCCGACTTTCTCAAGGGTTTTTATTAAGAAAGGGTGCTGGATTTTGTCAAAGGCCTTTTCTGCATCGATTGACAGGATCATATGGTTCTTCTCTTTTTTTTGTTAATGTGATGTATCACGTTGATCGATTTGCGAATGTTGAACCAGCCCTGCATCCCAGGAATGAATCCCACTTGATCGTGGTGAATAATTCTTTTTATATGCTGTTGAATTCGATTTGCTAGTATCTTATTAAGAATTTTTGCATCCATATTCATCAGGGATATTGGCCTGTAGTTCTCTTTTTTTACTGGGTCTCTGTCTGGTTTAGGAATCAAAGTAATACTGGCTTCATGGAATGAGTCGGGAAGTTTTCCTTCCCTTTCTATTTCTTGGAATAGCTTGAGAAGGATAGGTATTATCTCTGCTTTAAATGTCTGGTAGAACTCCCCTGGGAAGCCATCTGGTCCTGGACTCTTATTTGTTGGGAGATTTTTGATAACCGATTCAATTTCTTCGCTGGTTATGGGTCTGTTCAAGCTTTCTATTTCCTCCTGATTGAGTTTTGGAAGAGTGTGGGTGTTTAGAAATTTGTCCATTTCTTCCAGGTTGTCCAATTTGCTGGCATATAATTTTTCATAGTATTCCCTGATAATTGTTTGTATCTCTGAGGGATTGGTTGTAATCATTCCATTTTCATTCATGATTTTATCTATTTGGGTCATCTCCCTTTTCTTTTTGAGAAGCCTGGCTAGAGGTTTGTCAATTTTGTTTATTTTTTCAAAAAACCAACTCTTGGTTTCGTTGATCTGCTCTACAGTTTTTTTAGATTCTATATTGTTTATTTCTGCTCTGATCTTTATGATTTCTCTTCTTCTGCTGGGTTTAGGCTGCCTTTGCTGTTCTGCTTCTATTTCCTTTAGGTGTGCTGTTAGATTTTGTATTTGGGATTTTTCTTGTTTCTTGAGATAGGCCTGGATTGCAATGTATTTTCCTCTCAGGACTGCCTTCGCTGCGTCCCAAAGCGTTTGGATTGTTGTATTTTCATTTTCGTTTGTTTCCATATATTTTTTAATTTCTTCTCTAATTGCCTGGTTGATCCACTCATTTGTTAGTAGGGTGTTCTTTAACCTCCATGCTTTTGGAGGTTTTCCAGACTTTTTCCTGTGGTTGATTTCAAGCTTCATAGCATTGTGGTCTGAAAGTATGCATGGTATAATTTCAATTCTTGTAAACTTATGAAGGGCTGTTTTGTGACCCAGTATATGATCTATCTTGGAGAATGTTCCATGTGCACTCGAGAAGAAAGTATATTCTGTTGCTTTGGGATGCAGAGTTCTAAATATATCTGTCAAGTCCATCTGATCCAATGTATCATTCAGGGCCCTTGTTTCTTTATTGACTGTGTGTCTAGATGATCTATCCATTTCTGTAAGTGGGGTGTTAAAGTCCCCTGCAATGACCACATTCTTATCAATAAGGTTGCTTATGTTTATGAGTAATTGTTTTATATATCTGGGGGCTCCTCTATTTGGCGCATAGACATTTATAATAGTTAGCTCTTCCTGATGGATAGACCCTGTGATTATTATATAATGCCCTTCTTCATCTCTTGTTACAGCCTTTAATTTAAAGTCTAGTTTGTCTGATATAAGTATGGCTACTCCAGCTTTCTTTTGGCTTCCAGTAGCATGATAAATAGTTCTCCATCCCCTCACTCTCAATCTAAAGGTGTCCTCAGATCTAAAATGAGTCTCTTGTAGACAGCAAATAGATGGGTCTTGTTTTTTTATCCATTCTGATACCCTATGTCTTTTAGTTGGCGCATTTAATCCATTTACATTCAGTGTTATTATAGAAAGATATGGGTTTAGAATCATTGTGATGTCTGTATGTTTTATGCTTGTAGTGATGTCTCTGGTACTTTGTCTCACAGGATCCCCCTTAGGATCTCTTGTAGGGCTGGTTTCGTGGTGACAAATTCCTTCAGTTTTTGTTTGTTTGGGAAGACCTTTATCTCTCCTTCTATTCTAAATGACAGACTTGCTGGATAAAGGATTCTCGGCTGCATATTTTTTCTGTTTAGCACACTGTAGATATCGTGCCAAGACTTTCTGGCCTGCCAAGTTTCAAAGGAGAGATCAGTCACGAGTCTTATAGGTCTCCCTTTATATGTGAGGGCACGTTTATCCCTTGCTGCTTTCAGAATTTTCTCTTTATCCTTGTATTTTGCCAGTTTCACTATGATATGTCGTGCAGAAGATCGATTCAAGTTACGTCTGAAGGGAGTTCTCTGTGCCTCTTGGATTTCGATGCCTTTTTCCTTCCCCAGTTCAGGGAAGTTCTCAGCTATAATTTGTTCAAGTACCCCTTCAGCACCTTTCCCTCTCTCTTCCTCCTCTGGGATACCAATTATGCGTATATTATTTTTTTTTAGTGTATCACTTAGTTCTCTAATTTTCCCCTCATACTCCTGGATTTTTTTATCTCTCTTTCTTTCAGCTTCCTCTTTCTCCATAACTTTATCTTCTAGTTCACCTATTCTCTCCTCTGCCTCTTCAAGCCGAGCCATCGTGGTTTCCATTTTGTTTTGCATTTCGTTTAAAGCGTTTTTCAGCTCCTCGTGACTGTTCCTTAGTCCCTCGATCTTTGTGGCAAGAGATTCTCTGCTGTCCTGTATACTGTTTTCAAGCCCAGCGATTAATTTTATGACTATTATTCTAAATTCACTTTCTGTTATATTATTTAAATCCTTTTTGATCAGTTCATTAGCTGTTGTTATTTCCTGGAGATTCTTCTGAGGGGAATTCTTCCGTTTGGTCATTTTGGAGAGTCCCTGGCGTGGTGAGGACCTGCAGTGCACTTCCCCTGTGCTGTGGTGTATAACTGGAGTTAGTGGGCGGGGCCGCAGTCCGACCCGATGTCTGCCCCCAGCCCACTGCTGGGGCCACAGTCAGACTGGTGTGTGCCTTCTCTTCCCCTCTCCTAGGGGCGGGATTCACTGTGGGGTGGCGTGTCCCGTCTGGGCTACTTGCACACTGCCAGGCTTGTGTTGCTGGGGATCTGGCGTATTAGCTGGGGTGGGTAGGCAAGGTGCACGGGGGCTGGAGGGGCAGGCTTAGCTCGCTTCTCCTTAGGTGATCCACTTCAGGAGGAGCCCTGTGGCAGCGGGAGGGAGTCAGATCCGCTGCCGGAGGTTTGGCTCCGCAGAAGCACAGAGTTGGGTGTTTGCGCGGAGCGAGCAAGTTCCCTGGCAGGAACTGGTTCCCTTTGGGATTTTGGCTGGGGGATGGGCGGGGGAGATGGTGCTGGTGAGCGCCTTTGTTCCCCGCCAAGCTGAGCTCTGCCGTCCGGGGGCTCAGCAGCTCTCCCTCCCTTTGTCCTCCAGCCTTCCCGCTTTCCGAGCAGAGCTGTTAACTTCTGACCTCCCAGACGCTAAGTCGCGCTTGCTGTCGGAACACAGTCCGTCCGGCCCCTCCGCTTTTGCCAGCCAGACTCGGGGGCTCTGCTTGGCCGGCGAGCCGCCCCTCCGCCCCGGCTCCCTCCCGCCAGTCCGTGGAGCGCGCACCGCCTCTCCGCCCTTCCTACCTTCTTCCGTGGGCCTCTAGTCTGCGCTTGACTCCGGAGACTCCCTTCTGCTAATCCTCTGGCGGTTTTCTGGGTTCTTTAGGCAGGTGTAGGTGGAATCTAAGTGATCGGCAGGACGCGCGGTGAGCCCAGCGTCCTCCTACGCCGCCATCTTCCGGAACCCCCTAAAATTTTGTCCAACTTAAGTAAGTCTTGAAAGTGGGTAGTGTGAGTCTTTCATTTTGTTCCTCTTAAGTATTATGTTAATTAATATAGGTCTTTTCCTTTCTATATAAACTTTAGAACCATTAATAGATATCCACAAAATAACTTGCTTGGATTTTTCTTGGGATTGTGTTGAGGCTATAGATCAAGTTGGAAGGAATTGACAAATTAGTAATATTATCTTCCGATACATGAACATGAACTATCTCTTCATTTATTAAGATATTATTGGGTTCCATTCATAAGAATTTTGTAGTTTTTCTCCTTTACATCTTGTCATTAGATTTACACTTAAGTGTCTTGTTTAGTTATTTATTTTGGTGCTAATGTAATGGTACTGTGCTTTCAATTTCAGGTCCTAGTTCACTGCTAGTATATAAGAAAGTATTTGACTTTTGTATATTAGCTTTGTATCCTTCAACCTTTCTATAATCTTTAATTAGTTCCAGGCGTTTTTCTGTTGATTCTCTGGGATTTTCTCTGCAGACGATCATGTCATCTATGAACAAAGACAGCTTTATTTCTTCCTTTCCAATCTGTGTACTGTCTTTCTTTTTCTTTACTTTTTCTTTTCTTTTCTTTTCTTTCTTTCTTTCTTTCTTTCTTTCTTTCTTTCTTTCTTTCTTCTTGCATTAGCTAGGATTTCTAATACATTATTGAATAGAAATGGTGGTAGTGGCATCCTTGCCTTGTTTCTGATCTTAGAGGAAACATCTCATTTTCACCATGAAGTATGATGCTAGCTGTAGGCTAATTATAGATGCTCTTTATCAAGTTGAAGAAGTTTCCTTCTCTTGCTAGTTTGCTGAGGGTTTTTATCATGAGGCTTTTTGTTTCCTTCATAGGTGAGGCAGGAACATTAGAGGGGGCTGAAATGGGAGAAACACCCTTCCACTCTGCTGAGATGAACTCAAGTAAGGTCTGTTATCTTGGAAAGGAGGTCTTTGTTATATAGAATGCTTTGGGCATATTTCACAGTAATTAATCATTTCTCCTTCTGCCACAATTATGAGAGGATTTTTCTTGGATTTTCACTATGAGAACCTGGTGGGGTTCACAAAATTCACAGAACTCTGGGGGTTCCATCCAGACTGGGGCCCCCAAGGAGTTTCTCACTTTTATGCTAGTCCACACTCAGGCTCCAGTAATTAATCAAAATTACCATTTAAGAGTTCTTACCAGTTTATACTCCAGTGGTTCTATCACAAGTAGGCAGATCTTCTATAACTTTCTGGATTTTCCTCCACAGATATTGGAGTGGCAGTTTTCCCTACAATTTCAGTTCTCTGATGGGTCTAAAAAAAGTCATTGACTGGAAGTCCAAGCACGATATTTTTAATTGTTTTTATTTGGACTATAGAAACAATTAGTACATATCCACAGTAAAGAACATTCAATCTATTTAGATGTTGCCACAGAAACTGGTACTATCTTTCAAATCTAAGAAAATAGGAAAACCCATGCTCCCTTCATAATGAGGATTAGCATAATGTAGGTTCTAAGGTCCTAGGATGCAGCAAAACAGGTTCAAATTTTGTTGCTACCCTACTGTAACTGTTGGACCTATGACTTTTCAATTATTTCTATGGTTCTGATTTTGTTGTTGTTGTTGACCATAAATTACATTCAGATAACATGTATTTACTCTTTAAGTACTTTGGTGCTTGTTTGAAGGGTACCACATTAGATGTTAGGGAAAGAGGAGTCATTATAACCTCAGCTAGGGGGCTCCTAGGTGGCTCGGTCGGTTAAGTTATGCAGTTTGTGAGTTTGAGCCCCATGTTGGGCTCCATGCTGACAAGTGTGGAGCATGCTTGGTATTCTCTCTCTCTCTCCCTTTCTTTCTGCCCCTCCCCTGTTTGTGCTCTCAGTCTCTCTCAAAATAAATACACTTAAAAAGATAAAAACATGTGCCAGATATGAATTTGCCATTAGCCTTAGACTGTAACACTGAAGATGAAATAAATGTTCCAAAGTGGAACAGATAAAGCATCGTTCAGAAGGTCACTATTGACCATTAAGAATTGGGAATAGAAGCATGGAAGAGGTGTCATTTGAATTCATTAATTTTTAAAAAATGTTTATTTATTTATTTTGAGAGAGCACACGAGCAGGGGGAGGGTCAGAGAGATAGCGAAAGAGAGAACCAAACAGGAGCCATGTTCAGCATGGAACCTGGTGCGGGGCTCAATCTCATGACTGTGGGATCATGACCTGAGCAAGAGTCAAATGCTTAAACAACGGAGCCACTCAGGTGCCTCTTAATTAATTCTTGAAGAGTAGATTTGGGGCACATTAGAATAGGAATAATGGGCATGGCAGGCAGAGGCATTTGAATGAGCAAAAGGTATATATGATAGAGGCAAGTTTAATTTAGTTAAAGAATGAGTGGAATGGAAAAAAGAAAAAATAAACTACCGATCATCTACTATGTGTGAAGAAATATGCTTTTAAAAATGAATTTCATGTAATAATAAAAAGTCTTTCAAAATTGGTAGTATAAGCTCCATTTAAAAAGTAAAAGACTTCAGGGCACCTGGGTGGCTCAGTTGGTTGAGTGTCTGACTCTTGATTTCAGCTCAGGCCATGATCTCATGATTTGTGAGATCAAGCCCCATGTTGGGCTCTGAGCTGACACTGTGGAACCTACTTGGGTTCTCTCTCCCTCTCCTTCTCCCTCTCTCTGAAACTTCCCCACTCATATGCATGTGCTCTCTCAAAATAATAATAATAAAAAAAGTAAAAGACTTTATTATTTTTTTGTCTGTGTGGTTAATCTGAAGTGCATACAGCTAATAACTGACACAGGTCATTGGTCAAACAAATTCCCTTTTATAGTCCTAATTAAACTTTGATGAATCTATATACTTATAGGTAATATTACCGTGTACTATATACTCAAAATATAATGGCATAGAATGCAAATCAAATGTCTTTTTTCTATCACCAAATATTGTTTTTAGTATTTTGATGTTATAAGCCTAGAATTATATCAGAAAACAAAGTTGAAAAAGTCTCTGTTTTCCCATTTATGTTATTTCCCCGTAATGCTGTTTGTACTCTCCTTCACGAAACAGAGGGGAATGGAAATCCTATTAGAAAATAATATTGTGGGGGTGCCTGGGTGGCTCAGTTGGTTGAGCACCCAATTTCAGCTAAGGTCATGATCTCACGGTTCGTGGGTTCGAGCCCCGCATCAGGCTCTGTGCTGACAGTTCAGAGCCTGGAGCCTGCTTCACATTCTGTGTCTTCCTCTCTCTCTCTCTCTCTCTGCCCCTCCCCTGCTCATACTCTGTCAATATCTCTCTCTCAAAAAAAAATAAACATTAAAAATATTTTTTTAAAAAAGGAAATAATATTGTGGTGACAAGTGAGAATGTGGGCAAATTTGACCATCAGGCTAAGGAATTGAGGCATCATTCAATAATTTTTTTCTTGGGTTTATTTCTGCTTGACCTCTTAAAAATATGTTAGTTGACTGATGAATGGATAAAGA